>NC_056733.1:1906809129-1906826629 GCF_019279795.1 Protopterus annectens
CCTTACCCACACCCTAACCCTAAGTCCCTCTCTATCGCACACTAACCTTACTCTCACCCTAACCCTAAGTCCTTCACTATCGCACACTTACCTTACTGTCACCCTAACCCTAAGTCCCTCACTATCGCACACTTACTGGGTCATGCTCACAAGTTACCCCGTCGGTGTTTTTGCTGTCGGGATTACAACTTGTTGGTCATCTGCTTCGTTGTTCTTCTGGCATCTGTGTTTTGCATGTCGATATTCCGTGCTGTCGATCTAACATAGGGAACCCATATATATATATCTATATATATATATATATATATATATATATAAATATAAATATACATATATTTTTAGAAACTTGAAATTCATATGGTGGAGATCGTGGTACAGTGAGGATCAGGAAATTTACTCTTTTCTTCACTGTAGTGTCATCTCAGTGTTGGTATATTTAATTTTCAGGGTGTGTGGGGGAAGCAGGAGCCCACATGGTGGTGCAGATTTTTGTGTTTTTTTTCTTTTCTTTTTGACTTTGGACTTTTTGGAAACTCGATCATATGGCCTCATCCATAAGAATTTCGAAATTCAGAAAACTCAATCATCTGACATAGATCAACATTATTTTTTATACTCACTGTCTTCAGACAATGGCTGCCAAATGAAAGTTTTTTTTTTAGTCCTTTTACTTTGAAGAAAATCTAATCTTACTTTTTTGTATCCAAGGCAAATGCAATTAGCAAAATTATTACATTGTCCTTCATTGAATGGTGGTTCATTATTAGTTCTCACAATCTTAGGTATACCAAATAAGGATAGACTGATACTAAAGTATGTGTACATGAGAAAAAGATTGGTTTGTGATTAAATAACTAAGATAATAATCAGTTATGACAAAAAAATAATAATAGCAAGTTCTGCCCATGGTTGGTTGTACGATGTTGACAACTAAATGGTAATACTTTCTTGGTTTTTTACATTTGCAAGTCACACATCCTTGAATAATAGTCTTTAAGTACTTATCTCTGCTAGGAACCCAGACCATCTTTCTCACTAATGTGTTTATTCTAAATATGTCTTAATTATCCATTGATGAGGTTCTGGTATAGTATATGGAGTTTTTCTAAAGTGTATTACTTACTTGCTTCTTATCAATATAAACGTTCTATCCCTAACACAGTGAATTTTTGTTGCCATTTAGCATGCTTCTTTAGGGCAGAAATATTCTGCATGTAATGTCTCATTCTGTGCAATGAGGTAGTCAGTTTCAGGTCTTTTATTTGGTGCAACACAACATCATTACAAGTCTTTGTCTCTAATTTAATAAAGTCAATAATGTAGGAATTGAAGAGTATGACATTAAATGAATCCATTCTTCAGATCCTCTTTTTATCTGACAGTCATACTCTATAGCCCGTATAGTACCTTCAGTATAACATTTGACATAGTTCCTTTCTTTCTTTTGTTATTAATACAATCATTTTCATTGGGTGTTCACAGATCTTTCGCTTTATTTTAGTGTGATAGTGCTCATAGTTTATAGGCTTACTGCCCTTGTGGGGTATATTAAGCCAAGCCAATTATCTCATGTGAGAATTAAATCCTGCACCTTGTGTCTCTAGAGTAACCACCTTAACCACTATGCCAACCTCCCACTCTCTATGACAGCCTCTCACTCTCTGTGCCAACCTCCCACTCTGTTATTCACTTCTGGACTTTATTAGACTATCTGGTTTAAAACAATTATCCTGTAGACTGTCTGTACCTGTTTTTTCTCTTGCACTTAGTTTATGAATGCAATGTTTCATTGAGACCTAGCTTCCTTTCTATGATAACATTCATGTCTGACCACTCAACTCATTGTCTGCAAAAAGTACACTGCTTTTCTAATTTTTGGCATCTTTAGTTGGCACTATAATTTCAAATAGTTCCTCGACTGGCAGAAGTTGCTTGCAGCTATGGGGCATGATCTTGCTATTATACTTTTAATAATGATTTTGGATCCAGACTGGAGAAAACTGCTTTATAATGATATTTACTCTACAACTGTACTGTCTATAATAAATGAAAATGGTGTGTGTGTGTTCTGCATGCAAGCTGTCACTACTGACTGGCCTTTCTTCATTGCTCTAGCAGTATACATAATCATTTAAAGTAATACAGTGAAATCATAATCATTTTGAATTATATTAACCTGAAGGGATTATTTCTTCATCCTTGACATGTCTCAGAGATCATTAGTATGTCAGGGTTTATATATATTAATCCAAGCATGCAACGTCAGTAATTTTATTGCATATACTACTTAAATTTTAGATTAACTATTCTAAGTGTTGGAGTGGATTTTTTTGTACTTTTGTATAAGATTGGTAGAAATGAGAATATGCCACAGGGATTATTAATTACAACAGAAAATTATATATCTCTGTCTAATCCTTTTCCAAGCATTTTTCAAATGTGTCTTTTGTGTACAAAATTCAGAGCATAACCTTGAACCTTATGAAGGTCTTTCCTAAAATAATACCGATAATTATTATTAATGGCATTCATAATGCTTCTACTATCAAGAGAAATAAAAATGACAGAACTTTCTCAAAATCAGTACTTACATCTGTCTGCCTAACTTGTAAAACATGAGTTAATATAGTTAGAAAATTAGTGTACCTCATATATCTAACTTCATCAGCAGTCACTTTTAATTTATTCCCATCATAGCATCTATTGGCAAGTAAATCAATAAGATAATCACATTGTTTTTAAAAAATTAAATCAACATAATAACTCTTAGAAGCATGTATGGACTGCCCATGCACTATATTATAGTGCTGTATTAAGCTTAGTATGCATAAGATATTGACTTAAAAATGCAGATAGTTATTAACAAAAGTGGAATTTTAAACATTGCATCTTGGACATCAGGAGTATGGAAATGACTTATTAAATATTTTTTTTATCCTCTTTACTTTAGTACAGCTTCCTTGGGATTGTGAAACATGTCTTACGTGCCAGTCATGCGTGAACTACCATAGATATGCTGAGAAGAGAAATACATCTCAAAGGTAATCATTTTGTTAACAAGAAGGAATTCTGTACAACAAGCATAAACTAATTAAGTAATCTCTTCTCAAAAATGATAGTGCTAATGGGGAGAGAGCAGTGTTCATGACTGCAGTTTGAGAATCTTTGAACAGCAATAGTAACCATGTTGCATACATGTAAGTATATGCGTGCAGAAGGGCAACTTAACAACATTTCAAACATTGCTGCAAGCTACAATAAGTGGCTTTCAGCAACATTTCTTTGCAGTTTTAATCATTAAAACTGGAATGAAATTGAAATATAGAAAAGTTAGAAATGGAGCAGATCAAGCAAGAAAACATACACAAGGAGACAGGGAAAGTAAGTGTGGAGTGGGAGTATGGAGGAAGGGTATTTTTTATTGTCAGACAGATGACCATTATTTTTTTAATCAAGGAGGGAAGTTGGGGAAGGATGCTAAGGGAAAGCAGGGGATAGAATGAGGGCAAATACATGGAAGCAAGTGCATAAAAAGAAACATATACGGACAAAGACCAACAATTTGAGGTGCTGACACAAAGGAAGGAGGTTTGATAATGGATATGTTCACATACTAGTAGAGGAAAGACAAGTGATGATGGAGAGTACTGGCCAATAAACAGGGGAAAGAGGTGGCGTACAAAGAAAAGGAATACCAAAAATGCAGGATAGAATAGTGACTCACAGCAAAATGCAGGATAGAATAGGGACTGAGATCCTGACCACACTTTCTCTTGACCTAACAAAAGGACCATAGCAGCAAGAGGGAGAAAAAGAGAGAGAAAGGAAACTGCTATCTTTTCTGCATCTAATGATCACTGTTACAGTTATTTATAGGTAGAATAAACAGTTGTTAGATATTCTACTGTGTAATGGTCATACTGCCAAACAGGTACAGAAGCTCCATTATTGTTGCTGGATGGTGTGCATAAAAGAGTGCAGAAGCAGCTCCTGACCACACTGCCTTGGGTAGATCTGGATGGAGTAGGTCAGTCATCATTATGACTGGCCTCCACAGTGGGGCCTTCCTTAGGTTGTACACAAAGCAGTGCCACATAGTCATGCAACTCTTTTAGCTACACAAGGACAATCTTCAGGCGATCACTGCAGGCATCAAACTGCTCATCCATGAACTAGTCCATGACCTCCTTCAGCTTTTACTGGGTGGTGAACTGTTAAACCCTGGTGACATCACCAGAGGAAGCTACATCACTCCTTTGCAGTGATCAACTATCAGAGGCCACTGGAGTCGTCCCTTAATACAAGGCCTTTGTTGCCTGATGCAGAGTCAAGGGCTTGTGGAAGACAGTAAGCCAGTGGAAGAATGGTGGGATTGTTAGAGGGGCAGAGACCAATGCCACACCATAAGCGCAGCTGAAGTAGATGCTACAGAAAGTAGTAAATGGGGAGAAAGGAAAATAAAATAAATAAGTAAATAACTTTTTTATCCTTTGTTGACCAGGTTAGTTCCACTAGGCTTGTAGCCTGTTTTCAGGGGAGAGCCATGGTGGCATTTATACTGCTCAGGAAACTTTGGCCATTGATTGAGGAATTTCTCCTTCTCTTTTCTACCAGGTGCGAAGGGATCTACTCCATCCACCTAAACTATCACCAACTCAAGCAACTGGGACCTCAGTTTAATATTTCATCCAGATGAAGGCACACTCAGGAGTGCAGCACCCCCTTATGCTCACTGCAGTGGCAGTATTGGTAAAGTAATTCAACAGCTTGCTGTGGGAGATGCACCAAAGGTGAATGTACTACCTCTTGACCTCTTGAGCTAACAAAAGGACTATAACAGTGAGAGAGTGAAAGAGAGAGAGAGATACTATCTGCATCTGATTATCACTGTTATGAGTATCTAAAGATCAACTAAATAGTCAGTAGGTATGTTATGTGCAAGGGTCAATATTGCCAAACAGAACTCCATTGCTCCTACTGGATGATGTGTGTACAAGAGTGCAACAGCAACATACCCTTATCCAGAGGTGGGACCGGCAACACGAACAGGATAGTAGTGTTAGCCATAAGGGGCCAAGGATAATGTATGTGAGTCAAGCCCTGCAGGTATGTTGTATGGGGACAAGGACAATGAACCACCATGTGAGCTTGCTCAGTGTTAGTCTATATGGTGTCCAACAAATATATGGTGCCAGGAAGTTGTACCAAAGGCAGTCAAGCAATTGCAGGCAACAGAGGCAGCTATCAGCATGTGCTTGGCAACCACAATTACATAGGTTGCTACACAGCAGGGTATAAAGCTGTGGCAATGCCTGAATGCCAGGAGTATGTCAGTTGGAAGTGGCATTTGCATGGGCAGAAGGTGGGATAATGTATGGTTGAAATGATAAAATGCTTAGCCTTCCTGTCATACAGCCTTCTGCTGTTTTGAACTGTCAAAAACAAATTACTGTGCCAACAGCCCTGCATATCATGCATTGTGTGGCAGTGGGCATGCTGTTCAGGCAGAGTGAGCTGGTCACCTTTGTAATGTGGGTATCCCCTAAACATGTAGACTGTGCATGCATATATATATATATATATATATATATATATATATATATATATATGTATATATATATATATATATATATATATATATATATATATATATATATATATATATGGGTTCCCTTTAGAATCTCGAAAAACTGAAATACCGAATTTCAGTTTACCGAGATTCTAATCCAGAATGCTTGGAATCGCGAAACACCAGAAGCACGAAATTCAACATCCCGAAGTTTGGAGCTTCTGGTGTTGTGGTGTATAAATGGATGTAAGTGCAGGTAAGTTTGTATGAGTGTGTAGGTTATGTGCTGTAGTATATGTTAGTGTATGTTTTGGTTGTGATGTGTGTGTGCAAGGGGCTGTGAAAAATGTGGGTATGAGTTGCCTTTGTGTGTGTGATTGTGCAGTCTCGGAGTTAGAATATATAAGTAGGGGGGTGGGGGCACAGGGTTTCTAGTGTAGGTTAGTTTTGTTTGTGTGTGGGGGGCAGTTGTGTGTATGTGAATGTGTGTATGTAAGTGTCGGGATTTTGAATTTCACGGTTATGGGCATTCGGGATTGTGGTGTTTCGGCTTTATGATCTCGATATTCTAAAATTATTTCAGAATTTCGAGATTATAAAGTGAACATATATATATATATATATATATATATATATATATATATATATATATATATATATATATGGGTCCTCTTCAGTAGATCATATGTTTATAAGTTTGAACCTCATATAGCCGAGTCCATATGTTCGAATTTGTAAAAGTTCAATCTGACTGAATGGAAACCTCCGTAGAGAGCGGAAAATGAAGATTTCCCATTTTCACAATGTAGTGCAATCTTGGAGATGGTATATTTAAGTAAGGGGGGGTGTAGGGGTGAAGGGGGCATAGTCCCCTGCTATAGACATTTAGTTTTGTGTTTTTTGGTTTTATGTGGTTAGGTTTTATGTGGTTTTACGTCAGTGTTTGAACTTTTTCGAGTTCAAATATATGGTCTCGGCCATATGTGGTTCGAACTAGTAAAAATTCGATCTACTGAAGTAGATCCATATATATATATATATATATATATATATATATATATATATATATATATATATATATATATATATATATATATATATATATATATATATATATATACATACATATGTATGTGTGTGTGTGTGTGTGTGTGTGTGTGTGTGTGTGTGTGTGTGTGTGTGTGTGTGTGTGTGTGTACATATATATATATATATATATATATATATATATATATATATATATCTTCTTGGGGGGAGCTCCGGATCAGTGAACTGCACAGCTGCAAAGGGCACTAGATAACATATCTGCAGTTCTGCCTGTGACTGATGCACATTGTGTCCAGTCCATGCATGGTATAGCACTATAGCACAGCCTGGGCATAGTATTTATTACTTGTATTATTTTCACTGTTGCATGTTATATTCATTCAGGCTTTTATTTTTGCACCAGACACTGCCTCTTATCCAGTGTCACTGTGTACTGTGCCTGCCACCTCCTCACACAGTGGTCCCCTGCACCATCTCATCTACAGGCCTCCCAGCTCCATCAGGGACCTCATTCACTGCTAACTCTGAGACTTTCTTTCTCAAATGTCTCTACCAGACTATAACTATTTGTGTAGCCATGTGTTCCATAAATGTTACATAATATTATATACACTGCAAAGATTCTACTGCATGTTCCATAGTCATACCACAGTGCACTACCAGAGACAGCTAGACAGTGAAAGCTGGACTTTAGTAATCTAAACATGTGTTTGAGTATAATTCAGGTCCATGACTGAACAGTGATGTGTATGTATCCTGCCATGGTTTGTGGCCATCTAATAACTGTCATTAATCCACAAAGCATTATATTACTTTGAAGGAAGTCTGCCAACCACCAAAAACTTTCATAAGCCATTATATTCAACCATTTCCATAACTTTAATTTAGCACTTTCATTCACTTTCATACCGTGAACTTCATCAGACAAAAAATAAATTAAAAACACAAGTTTAAATATACCACAACAAGTCATGTGACCAACTCATAATGACTTCATCAAGCCAACCCTTCCCTCAGTGTTATATTAACTACATTATTAACCTATAAAACTGATTATATACTATTAAATACAATCATTTAAAATCCAATTGTTTATTTAAAAGATTAAATAGCTACGACAATACTGAATATTAAATTAAATTAAATTTAACTTTTATTAATTGCTTACTAAAAATGGAAGCACTTGAAAGATAGGATCAACATTTTTGCATTTTGGAGGGTGGTGATTGTCAATATTTACTTTATTTATACACAAACACACACACACACACAAATATATATATATATATATATATATATATATATATATATATATATATTTTTTTTTTTTTTTTTTTTTTTAAGGTCTGCATGTGTATATATTTATTGAGGTTAAACTCTTTTATGTATTTAGGTCTTGCACATCAGGGTATGGGAAAATGTGAATTTTTTACTATTTTGTCTTTTTAAATATTTATTTATTTAATATTTAAACTCCCTTCAAAGTAATATAATGCTTTGCGGATTTTTTTTTCCTTATTTATTAATAATTGTCATTAGTCATAGCTCCAAGGAATATCCAACATGCAAACCACTGAGACAGATTGCATTTGTGACAGGTGAGGTGTGAGAGTTATGGGCACTGCTTTGTTGACCTGCTAACATATAATATATTTGTAACCTCTGCATTATGGACCACCTGACAACTGACAGAGAGGAACCTGATATTGTTAATATACCATTGCCAATGCTCTCTATGTAGGGACTTTCCTGCAATGGGGGGTGTGGTCAATGAATATCATTATTACAAAGAAATGGGCTGTCTAATAAAACTCCTGCCTGGATTTGTTTCACTCCTATGTGTTGCAAATAAAGAACATATGCTCACCCACATGCTGTAGCATCTCACTGAGAAACTGGTGGAGTACTGCTGAGACAGATGCCTGGATTATACTCACCATGTCCTGGAAGGTCCCTGCAGCTAAAATTGTCAAAGTCATACATAATTTTATACCCACTGGGATGGTTACTCCATGCACGTCACAGGCCTTCACATACTACATGAGGGTGGCACATCTCAACCAACGTTTGCATTTTGCATCTAGCCACATGGTATTGGTCCACTGTTTTTGTATTGTGGAGGGTATGGAATATTACGTGCAGACAGATGACTCCGCAGAGCCGAGGGGAATAGTGCACTTCCACGACTACCTGTAGCAATAGTTTATCTTGATAATACATTTTTATTAATGCAATGCATATTTTTTTATAACTTCAGGATTTTATTGTTGTCAGCTAATCTGACAGGTAAAGTCTCATTGCATGAACTATATATGTTTCTAAATTGTGCTACCATATTGATTATCTTCATTTGTATCAGACATTACTCTCATCTCTCATTTTAATAATGTTACTCATTTCCATGTTATTATTTGCAAATTATGCATGTCTCTGCATTTTGTTTTGTGCCAGAATCATGCTCAGTATATCTCTGAATCCCCCATCTGGACAGTCCATTGTTATGCAAATGTATGCAAATTGAATCCCAAGGCTAGAGACAAGACAGACACTATGTGTTTCTTTTTGAGTACGTGTTCTTGGCTGGAGAAAATCACCCATATGGTTTCTACAGATTATTATTATTATTGCTTTAATATTCTAGTTTTGGCTGCTGTGAATACTTTAATTGGATGTGCTTACCTACATATGTGTCACTGCATTTATTCTTTGTTCATACTGCTGTTCAGAATATTTGGTTTGCTCTTCAAACATATCCATTATTCTGAAATATTGAATACGTATTTTAAAGTAAGGTCAACTTTTCTGGCATTTTTTAAAATTGGTTGAATAGATATAAAGCTTTGTATTGTGTAGGTATTAATTTTTTTTATTATTTTCTTAAAATGGTTTTAGTTATTCTTTTCATCCTTGTCTGGAATACATCACTTGCTGCAGAGGTTTCTTGCACTGGTTTTCTAATCTTTAAAATTTCAGTATGGGTATTTTTGTTTAAAATACTTTGTTATCTTTGCTTTAACTCTGGATTTTTTATTTCCACTGATAATGTATCATACATGATGTATATGATTTCACCTGGCATATGTGAAAACATGGCTTTATATATTGTATATCCACTTATATTTTCTGCAGTCATAGCTCTCAAATGTTAAATCCATTTGTAACATTTTATACCATGTATGATTTCTTATCAAAAGAAATAATAGGGTAGTTGTTGAACTGATATTTTAAAGCACCATTTAATAGCTTTATTTTTTGAGTTTTAAAATGTTTTCTCTGACTGAGACTTTCTCTCTGTGAATTTAGCAACTGTCAAAACATGAGTTTTCTAATACATGGTGTACTTTCACTGACTGGAAGATTATAACAGTTACTTTGTAACATTTCCCGTGTAGGCAGCCTGACCTGTTTAAGTGGATACATGCTATACAGTGCTAACTTTGTCCAGTGTTTTTAAAATGAACCAAATAAAACGCCAGGGTGGCTTCTGAAGTCTGTTTTGGTAGAGGGTCCTCTAGTCCTCTTACAAGGTTTATTAGTCTTCACTAGTTTTCCTCAATGCCACAAAAGTGTATTCCTAAGGTACAAAATAATGAGGTGTATGGGGAAACCATGGAGAATAAAATGTTGCAGAAAGCACTGAATGAATTGCAAGCTGATACCACTTTGATATAAAATTAAGTTTAGGGGCAGAACTTTACACATATAAAAACGACAGTGGTCTCCACCAGCAGAGCATGAGAGAATTAACAACATTGACTCAGCTTCTTTAACTGTGAACGCTTTATTTTAGCTGCTATCATTATGATAATTTCCTTTCTCTTATCATTATTGCTAGGAGCATTTAGTTTTTTTTTTTTCCTCCTCAGTGGAATGGTGTGACCTCATTGCTGATTGCACTGACATCAGAATTCAGACTTCAGGATTTGTGATGGTGGGCATGTTAAGCACTGATTGAAACCTGATATGGTTTCAGTGATTTTAAATATGTAGAAAACATCATGGAGTCCTTGTGGGTTACTGAAGTTATTCAAGTGTTTGAAAATGATTATAGGTAGCACACCCACCTTTAATTCAGAAGTCAGTAGATTCTATTTTCATACCAGGTGGATTGATGGTTGACACTGCAGTGTAGCATGGGGTGCTGCTCTCTAAAGAATACAGTGGTCCCATCTTGTTGACTTGGTGGTTGCTCAAGTGAACATAAAAGATCCCATGACACCTATCAAGAAGAGTAGGGATCTTTCATTTAACACAAAATAAAAAACACGAGTTATATATTTATGTATTTACAAAATATACATATTTACAGGTGTATATATATATATATATATATATATATATATATATATATATATATATATATACATACATGTTTCTGTTTTTTACTAATTATCATTTTTCTTATAACATTCTTATCATTAAAATTGATACCCGCTCCTTCTTCTGGAACCATAACCCAATTTTTCACAATATATCTGCCAAAATCCATTTTCTATTAAACAACATTTCAGTCTTTCTTTCCAAACAACCAATATTATGTAAAATACATCCTTATCCACCTTTCTCATATATTCTTTAATCTTATACTTTTACTATCCGTAGATAATCATATTCATAGCTATATTGTTTATGTCATTCATATTCTAAAAAAATATTTCTTCACACAACTTTTTCCAGAGTTTCATCACTTTTCTACATTTAAAAAAAAAGACATGTTATATTGTCTCTTTCTACCCCAAAATACACTCTCTTTCAACTTTCTTTTTATATGGCATATTCCCCTTTACTGGTACCTCATTTATTACCAGTCTCTAGAGGAAATTCTAACACTCTACTATCCTGGATCATCACTTTTTCTTTACTTTAATGGCTTTAATCGCCTCTTCTGGAAATTTCCCCATGGATTTGCACAATAATAATGTTCTAGCACATTATTATGCCACATCCATTTATCTTTCTATACATCATCAATTAAATTTTTATTTTCCATGCGGAGCATTTTTTTCATGATAATTTTTTATTTCTTCATATACATATTTTTTTCTCTTTTACTTATTTTTATCTCCCAGAACTTTTTGAACTTATATTTATTTACACATTCTTACCATTAATTTCTTATTCTTGTTATTTACTCACTTTATTGCTCTATGCAAGTTTTAAAAAAAGCAGAATAAACAACTCAGCTTAGTAACCTGAACCCCTCTTCATCTTCACACATATAAAATATGAAAGAAAACAATTGCACAATTTCTTTTTCATATTGTTTCTGGGATCATAAACACATGACACATATGCAATTTTCCTGTTTAATGCAGAATTCACTATGTTATATTTCAACCCCACAGGTTTTTGGTTTGCAGTCTTTCTTTACTTGTCTTGAATCTTACATCTACATCACATTTAGCACCCCATTCCATATCCCCGTCCCTCTTTCAGTGTCAGTAATGCTCTTTGCATGTACTGAAAGTACTCTGAAATTGTTGTTTTCCCTCTTTTTAAGTTAGAGGGTAATATTTTTACATTTTTGTTTTTTTATTTTTTTACTCTTTCCCCAACTGATTATGTTTTCCCTGTGTTTATATACAAAAAGTCTTTTATCCTTAAAATCAGATTTTTCACTGGCTAGAACTTCAAAAAATCCCCTTCCCTTCTCTGCTGCTGTAGAAGCCTGCTGAGCAATCTAGCAGCTCCAAAGAGTAGGTGAAGTTCACTGATGTCCTGGCCAAATTTCCCCTAGTAGTATAAATGCCATCTTGGTCTCCCCAGAAAAGAGGCTGCTAGCTTAGTGGGACTAAGCCAATCAACTAAAGATTAATAAAAAAGTAAATATAGCAGTACATCTCCTGGCTGATGATTTGGTTATGGTGCAGAAGGCTTGGTATCAGTATTTTATATGCATAGTAAGCATAACCACAGCAAAATGTCAGCAACACCCACACAATGTGTAGAAGTATGCACTAAACTCTTGTATTATAAAATATAGCTACTGTAGGGTAAGCTGCAAGGATTGTCAGCAACAGTCCTTGCTGCCAAAGTTAGTTTCTCTGGCATGGTGTACCCGCTGTTAAGGGGATTTACTGTACTATCCCCAAACCCTATGTCTGTGTCCCAAGGGTTAGCAGCTGGGACATAGTGACAAGAGCTGTCTGTTGTGATTCTGCACTTCTATTGATACTAATTAGCACAGAGGGCTAAGGGTAAAAGCTGTTAACAATATGTTTCTTATAACTGATGGTTTGACTCCCTTTGCCTTTCTTTGCTAGTTGTGACTTTAAGTAGGTTATTTAATCAGACAGTGCTAAACAAGTACTATATGGCTGAGTCTGAAAATAAATAAATAAAATTCAAGTCCAACTTTGCATACTGTAGTGTACAAGAAACACATGCCAGGATTCACAGAAACAGCTGACTGGGACACCTTGGCACCACACCTTATACTATAGGTTATGAGCTGCTGAAGAGGGTTGGTTGGAGGTTACAAGACATGGAGTATAGTTGTGGACAAAACACTCACTTTTCATAACATATTAGCATTACTTGCAAGGAATAAAATGCAATAATTTAATAACAGTTGACCACATTCATTCTTTATGTACCTAAAACATCATCACAGTTAACGGACATCACAATCTTCCAATGATAATCTATAAGTCATGTGGCAAAAACATATCTTAAAAGATGTGTAAAAATAATCCCCCGGATTCACGAAACCTCCGTGTAAGACTTAATATGTCTTACTTGGAGGCTGCAGTTGAACGGTATGACATCAGCATGCCATGAATATTCATGAGGGCACGCTGACTCATCCGTAACTCTTACACGGACTGAGTAGGCAAGCAGGGGGCGTGTCCGACTGCCGAGCAGTCTAAAAGTCCACACCCCTGCAAGATTTTAAAAATCATAATGTCAACAGACAGGAGCGAGTTCGCTCAAATGTACTTGCACCCAACACCACACTCCCTGACACTGTAAACCTCCATCACAGTTATAAAACATAAAATATTAATTTTATTTTTTTTAAATTCACGATATAGCTGCCCATATTTGCGCTTGTTTGCACGGGTGTGCCCATTGCTTAACCACAGTTAGAAATTGTGACATTGAAGAGCATATAAGAACTACTTATGCAAATTAATCCAAATAGCAATAGCATAATGGTAGAGTGTATGCACAAAGAGAAGGTGTTCGAGTCCCACCACTCCCCTTCTTATTTGTGTTTTAAATCAGTATTTGAAATAATACCAGACATATATGATTACAATTTTATTAAAAGCAGTAACATGGCCAATGTATCAGTGAACAAAATATATATTTTTAAAGGACCCAGATATATAAAAGCCTGCTGTTAAGCAACGCTTTACACAGCTAAACACAAGTGTCCATAGTTTAATAGCACTTTATCCATCAAAACAGAGGTCCCCATAGTTTAATAGTGTTTTACCCAGCTAAACAGAGTTGCCCATAGTTTAATAGCACTTCACCCAGCTAAACAGAGTTGCCCATAGTGTAATAGTGCTTTACCCAGTGCAATAGAGTTGCCCAAAGTTTAAAAGCACTTTACCCAGTGCAATGTGTTTGCACTGGCGTGCGCGCAGCGCCAACCATGGCACCGTTGGACACTGGGGAGCAACGTAGAGCTAATTTGCTTAAATGCAGCCACACCCCCCTAGCCTGTCTAGACAATATTAAAATAAATGAATGACAAGGTTTGAACCCAGGCCCCTAGCATCATAATCAAAGTACAGAACCACTAAGCCATGACAACATTGGGGAAGCAGCCACTATTAACATTCATAAACTTACGAATGGTAGTTTAACCATTACTAAGCAGGTCTGCAGTCAGCTGAGAATTTTACAAAAAGGCCAATCACAAAAAAGTGCGGGAAATGTGGCATATTTAAGCCCCATAGGTGGAAATACTCACCATAACTGATTGTAGCTCACATTTGCAGTCAGAATGGCAGGTACAGGAGAGGGTTCACGCTTCCGAGCGCAACGTTGGGGCATCGAGGAGTCCAAATACATGGTTTGGCTCCTTGTCCACCATCATGAGTCAAGACTCCTGCAGGGCCAGTTCCAAGGGACGGAGTACAAGGCAGAGACTTGGAACCGGTTAACTCGTGACCTCACCAGTGCCACAGGTGTTCCTCAGACTGGTGAGCAGGTCCGTCACCACCATGCAGACCTGAAGAGATGAAAGCAGGACTGCCTGAACCGGTGGATATAGGAGGCCCGTGGGATGCAGAATGCCCCACAACTGAGTATGTAGCCATGGAATGCAGTATGTAAGAATTGATAATGGAGTATGTATAACGGATAGGTATGCTCAATATCCCTTCATTTACTTTACAGCTACAGGTGACCATACTGCAAATCAGCAAGCCTATGCTGATAGGCTGCTAAGGCTGCGCCACCAGGCAGGTTATTGATTATTCTGCATGTATTGTTATATAAAATATGGGAGGGAGCATGAAAGAAAGTGTTGTAGTCCAATAAAACAGCCATAGAATTGCCTGAATAAGTCCTCTGCATGTACTGTCAGATAAAAACGTCAGAGAGGCAGAAAAAGAGTGCAGTAACACATTAAGAAAGGTAACATATGTCTGGAATAATATCCCTGCAGGCACTGTCATATAACATAAGTGAGTGAGCCTGAAAAAAGATTGTTCTAACCTATTAATAAAGGTATAATATGTCTTGAACATGTCTGCTATAAACACCGTTAAAACAAATAAAGGAGTGAGCCTGTGGAAAATTGTGCAATGTCATTAATAAAGGTCTAAAACCCAGAGTGTGTCTGTGTCACAGAGTCAGAAATGTTGTTGTACCCTTGCATTATACAAACAGTACTGTTTGAAAATGTGCTGGCAACCCAGAGTTATACAGTCCCATATAAAGTGAGTGATGGAAGTGCTATTAGCTGTGAAAAATATATACAGTCCACAATAGTCAGTTACTGGCTGGCATGAATAAGTAAACCTGGCACACGTGTAGCATGTAATTATTCACGAGAAATGTGAGTGTGTGTCAAGAAATGCAGGGTTCTGTACAAATTGAAGTGAAAATGTCATGTGAAAACATCCCAGATATGTAGATAAAGAAATATAAATGCAAACAAGAAATATGTAGCAGTAACATCTGCATCCTGGACAGTTAGCATGTCAGATATAGGTCAGGCATATATTGAACTAGCCAAACCTATGACACAACCTAATGTATGGTGGCAAGTGTAATAATACAGGTAGGGGATATACACTTGCAGTCACTGGGAATGTAGTGTAGACTAAAAGGTCATTATAAGATGTTAACCGAGGTTTTTTCTACACCCTATCGTATGTGCATAAACCATGCAATTCCACACCTTAATGGGTATGTGTAACCTTAAATATTTGTTGGGACATATGTCCTATTGTTTTATAAATATTTGCATTGATGTTGATGCATGTGCCCTGCTCAAACACCATGTTCATGGTGGCCTGTTGCTACCAAACATCCCTGCATGCTGTTGGAATATCCACGATCGTTCAATATATGCATGTGTTATGCTTGCTGTTCAACTGTTGAAACCTTGGTGTGTTGGGTTAATGGGAATATTACTGCATGCTGCTACAACTAATCTGGAATGCTGTTGTTTATGTTGTAATTAAACACACCTAATCACAGAGCGTATGGGAAGGCTGGTCCCAGCGGACCCACCTGTCCCTCCTCAGTTGGCAAGTGCTCCTGGCACCAGCAGCTCCAGTGCCCAGCCCGGGCTCCCCTCCTCCGTTGGTCCTGTGCCACCTTCAGGTAGAAGTGCTGCAGGGGATGGGGCTCACCCCCCCATGCAAGCATGGGCAGAGAAGGGCCAGCTGTCACCCTTTGAAGGGTCCAGGCTGTGGTGCGTAGAGAGATCCAGTGTTCAGTCGCTGATCCCCTACAGCAGCTTGAGGAGAGA
Source organism: Protopterus annectens (assembly GCF_019279795.1). NCBI lineage: Eukaryota > Metazoa > Chordata > Ceratodontiformes > Protopteridae > Protopterus > Protopterus annectens. The sequence goes on from NC_056733.1 coordinate 1,906,825,683, forward strand.
GTGGCGCATCTCTCAGGTGAGCCTGCCCATCCTACTCAGCCCCCAGCACAGCCACCCTCAGGGCTGTGAAGGTGCAGTGGTGACTGTCCATGGGTGGGGATCTCAGTTCCACTGTTACCATCTGTGGGCTCATGGGCTTGCGATTTCCAAACAACCTTCCCCGTCAATTGTGTTCACCCACCCCATGTGTCAAACTCCGCCCCTGTATGCATCTTGTTTGTCTTGTCTGTTTACCTCCCCAACCTACCTCCCCAAATATACCTACATCCTCTACCTCACATTCCACTCTCACATGAAAAAAAAATTAAAAAAAAGGGCAATCTGTTCCCACAAAAAAATTACGCCCCATACATAGCTGCTCATTTCGCACACATGTCCGCTGGACATGTAAAGTGATAATTATAATTGGCAGTACAACATATTTTGTTGTCCTCACCCCTCTCTCAGGGGTGGAAGGTTTCAAATTTCACACCAAATTTCATACATATGCACAGCCATTGCTGGTAAAGAAATGGGCAGCTATGGACCTTCCCTACACCCATCCTGCACATCCCGAGCTGGTTTCCCTACTGTCTTTCCCTCTTTGTGCCCCCTTTTTCACCACTTTCCTATCTCCCCATTTTCTTTTCTTTAAAAGAAGTTAGCGTGGGGTTAGCGGGAGTAAGCACTTTTAAGCAGTAGTTAGTGGGGGTGTGCGGGTGAGAGCTTGTGTGTGCTTAGCTAAGCATTGCTAAGTGTCACGCAAACCCACTTACAACTGCTTAAAAGTGCCTTAGTCACTCTGTATGATAAGGCCCTTGTACTGCTCAGCAGCAAAATAAAATACCCTTGTCAGTCTCAAACCGCACACCTTGGACTTACCACTAAGCCACAGCAGATATACAATAACTTGGTGCTGAAAGAAATATAACATGCATGACAAGGAGTGAATGTAAAGGGAAAATAGG
>NC_056733.1:1906829129-1906919129 GCF_019279795.1 Protopterus annectens
GGGGATAGGTAACACTCCCTGGGAATCACCTCTGTTTATCTGGTTGACAGGAGCAAGTGAAATCAAATTACATGTGTGTCAAAGGCCAGGGTAGCATATGGCTAGGCTGCTGTAGGCCCTAGGGCCAATAGCGTATTACCTACCTATGACACAATGCACACACACATGTATTCAGTGCAATACCTGCTATGTGATGTGGAATGAGTGTGACAGTGAATGTGTGCAAGGTCTGTAACGGTGTGATAGCTTAGTGTGAGGTTGTTTCTGTCATGGTCGTTTGTGTCCTAGGTGTGAGGCCAGAGAAAGATGTGTCAGTTATTGGGATGCAGACATAGTAGGATGGCATATGTTGTTACGTAGTTCCTTGTGTACGACTGTGGTGTCCCATCTTAGGCTGAAGCAATACATGTATGCTCAGTAAGAGGTACTGCTGGTGAATCCAGCTGACATTTGGACTGTTGTACTACCTGAAGCTGTAGGCCTAAACAGCACAGTATGGTGTATGTTCACATTCCCTGGTAACACTGTCTTGTGTGTTTCCTGTAGTCTGCACAGATTACATACCTCAGGCATAGGTATCTATAAGTAGGGGCACACAGTACTGTAAGGTACACAGGAAATGCTCATCTGTGTCAGCATACATTTGTGTGTTGTATGAATGTCTGATGTGTGTGTAATGATGCCTTTACCATGTCCGCAATCACATATGCGTTGCAGGGTTCGCGTGTGTACCTAGCAACATGTATACTCTGTTACAGCAGTATGCCAGCTATATTAACAACTGTGCACATATGTTAAGTAGGGGTATGGCATCAACGACTAGGGTGGGTTACTGGTAATTCTGTAACTGTACTTCACATTAATTGCAATGGATGACATATTTCTTCATGCATTAGCTTGATATGTACCCCCGTGGCGAGGCTGTGCATTGGATCCCAAACAGTGTGCCGAGTACTGGTGTATACTGGTTTGTTATATGGAGTGCGGCAGGCAATGTTAGCCAGTTGTGGGCTGAGCACTGATATGTGGTATTGAATGTGTGTATCCTCTGACAGATGAACAGATGCTATATATGGCAGTTAACTGATATTTGTACTGTATAATGTTACGTGTGCCACATGACTTGCTCACACATATCGTTTACTTGTCTTCCAGGCTTATGGGAATCCCTCCTTCACAGCCGCAGAGGAACAGGAAATCCACCACAGCCTGGTTCAGCACTATACTCTGCTGTTTTCCAGGGCCAGCCAGCACCAGCATGAGCATACTGCACTGTAGCAAGATCTTGTTCATCAGGTAAATGACATAGGCATGCAAAGCCGGACATATGAGCAGGTATGCCATCACTGCAGTGATTTAATTAGACATGTCCAGCGGCGTGCATCGGATATCCATAGACAACAGCTTGCCACAGGTGGTGGGGTGGCCATACATCCCCCCCCTCACCAGAGTGGAGGAACTGCTCCTAAGTGTGGTGGCTCCTGGCCTACAGCAGCAACAACATCACACATGTGTCATCATGGAGGCCGGAGCCACCCAGCATGGTGACATGGAGCGTGCAGGTAACATGCCCTAGCTGTAGACTACTGTTACCTGTATTGTTAGATTATGCATATGTGAGATGTGTACTGTGTTTAGCAGTTGTGCTGCCTATTATGTGCAATACTGATATTTTGAATAGTATCTGTACACCTATGCCTGTTGTTCTACTGTAGTTTAGCACACTCACAGTAGCAATGCCACAGTTGTGGCCACTGACAAACTGTGTCATATTCTTGTAGGTCCCTCTGGTGTGACAGCAGGGCAGACGATACATGCTGGTGAGTGTGTTAACACTTTAAAATTGGTATTGAAATGTGCATGTCATAGGTGAGGTGTAGGCCATTTACACATAACACACCTACGCATAATGCATGCTGTGCATGTTTGCTGTGAGACGTTAAACATCTTAGTAAAGTCAGTAGCTGCCTCAATCACATGCAATGCACAGAGCATCAGACACAAATGTGGCAATACTGTACTGCACATTGGATAGGCATAGTTGACACACATGTACACAACATAACATGTTTGTCATGCGTAGTACACCTCGACATGCTACACATAGTGTAACTGGGAACCCGCTGCCAGGTCACACTTCACTATCCCACATGTCATCCACACACCACACATAATATACCTGAGGGGTAGGGGCCTAGCATGGGGCTGTGCAACATTCTTCAACACATAACACAGTCATGTTAGGCAATGCTCCCTATTGGGCACCTCACACACCCTTGTGCAATGTGGCTGTGTAATTGTGAACTTAGCCACGGCACAGCGGTTCAGGTACAGCATGCTAGGCGGTGGTCTAGCACACTTTAGTGGCCTTGAGTGACCACATGATGCATGATGATGATGGCTAATGGTACTACACCACATACAGTTACAGTGACCACAGTACTGCACATAGCTGTCATTGTTTTGCACCTCCATGTTGTGTGTGTGCACACATATGCACCTATACACATTATACATAGCATGCTGTGTGTGTGCAAACATATGCAACTATACACAATATGCATAGCAGTCACATTCTGTACAAAGTGACACATATTTGTCCTGGAATGCTATTGGGTATGGAGGTCACATGACACACATTGAGTATCTGTGATGTTTAATGTTGCAGTCATGTACCATGCAATGTCATGGCTGGCACTGACATATCTGGAATATGACCCACACTCACCATAACCACTGTACAATGGCCATGTCCAGGATTGGTATCCCATCACGTATACATGCGCCACTCATCCCGTGTGTGTACACAGCATGCATGTGCTACACCTGTGTCCACAATTATCTGCTACAGACACAGACACTGCAATCACACATGGAAATCCATGTGACACACAGATAACACATGCAGCCATGGTATGTATACCTGTGAGTGATGGTGCACAGGACATTGCAGAGCTTATAATACTTGCACAGAAATGTCGTGTCCTTGTACACATTGTATTCCAGGGTGTAGGCAATCACTGAACATGTACACACATGCACCACAGCAATGTACACTGTCATTAACTATGGCTGTTGACATTCACACTGCATGGACTTGATCAGCACTTATTCTGCATGCTGACATGTGTGATGTGACTGTTTGCCTTGTGATACTGTCACCCACCTTCAACCACTATTGAGTATGTTTCGGATTGCTGTTGTGTGTGTGTATCTGCCATAGTGAGGAGTGTGCATGTGTTCCTGTGTGCATGTGTGAATGTGCTCATGTGTGCATGTGTGCATGTGTTCATGTGTGCATGTGTGCATGTGTTTTTGTTTTCATGTGTGCATGTATGCATGTGTTCATGTGTGCATGTGTGCATGTGTTCATCTGTTCATGTGTGTATGTGTTCATGTGTTCATGTGTGCATGTGTGCATGTGTTCATGTGTGCATGTGTTCATGTGTTCATGTGTACATGTGTGCATGTGTTCATGTGTGCATGTGTGCATGTGTTCCTGTGTTCATGTGTGCATGTGGGCATGTGTTCATGTGTGCATGTGTGCATGTGTGATAACATCATGTATAGATTGTAAAGTGTGTTTCCTGTCTTACTCTCACAGGTGCAGAGGTTGGGTTGGTTGAATTCAGCAGGGAACCTGAAGTCACTGCCACAATTAGTGGAGATGATGAGACATGTATTGTGGCACAGGCAGGTTTGACAGGGTCTGTCGTTGGTCCACCAATTGACAGTACACAACTTTCAACCCCATCTATGCGCACACTCATACTGCCAATATATCCCTCATCACCAATGGCCATAGCCAAGGGACAGCATACAGTTGGCATTGACCAGGACAGTGTGGTATCCATGGTACATGCATCCCCTCACAGTAGCCATGCCCAGATCTGTGGAACGGTACCACATAGGCAGATGTCCAGGGGTTCTCGTGGGAGCACCACTGGTCATATTGCCCCTGGCAGATGTGCTCCCACAGGTCTTACAACCTCAGCTATGTTCCAGTCTGTAATGAAGGCACAGGCACGTATGGAACGGTACACCAGACAGGGACTATGGGTGCAGAGGGCCCATAACACCGCTATCAATGATAGTATCCGTGACCTTGCTGGTGCCATACGTAATTACACTGAGGTCATTGATAAACATTGGAGGGAGACATTAGATGCCCTCCAAAATGTGTTTTCCATGAGCCAGGACCATGCGGGATGGTTGAGACGTCAACGTGGATGTATGCCAGCAACATCAGCAGCTGGCAGTCATCGCGGATGACACACAGATCACAGCCACTCCCGTAGTGCCAGTACCAGCCCCAGCAATGCTGGGGCTGGCCTGTCCATCGACCATCCTAGTAGACCATGTGCACATGGCTCTGGGCAGTCCCAGCAGGGACGTAGCTCCAGTCAACATACCTCTGCCTCTGATGATAGTACCCAGTCAGGCTTGGTACCTGATACTGTCTGTAGCACCCCTGCCAGGCACAGGTTCCATGTCTGTGCCCAGAGACAATGATCTGTACAGCCTGGCAGGTACAGTCTGTGGCTGTCCCACAACCTCCCGTATATGGCAGCCACATGGTGGAGCTGTGTGCATGCAGACCCACAAACATAAACCAAACACCTAGGGCTCACACAAACATGCATGTTGCTTCTTTTTCAAGCTTAATTGGATAATTGATTGACTAATGATGCTCAAGTAGTCAGGATGTATTACTATTTAAGCTTGCTGTTTTTAACATTTTGTCATGGTCTGAGGAAGCGTATCATTGATACGTGAAAGCGCTTACCAATTAAAGTTTATTTTAGTTCATTTCGTGGTGAGTCCGAGGTTTTTCTTTCATTATTCCTTTTCATTATTTACTGAGGACTCCTTGGCTGGCGCAGTGTTTTCGTTTGAAACTTTGTCTTGCTTATTTAATTTCTGCTCCAGCACACGATTATGGCCAACCTTAATATAGAGTTGGACTACAATCCAGAACCGAGGACTGCTTCTCGAGAGCAACAATGGACAGCTATAACGGGTAACTCTCAGAATCCTTTATTGGAACTGGATTTTAATGTATCTGCTCCAGTATCAGCAGAAACTACAGCTAATATTCAACTTTTTACTGAAAAAATAAAACTACTTGAGAATGATTTGTTTAAATTTCAACGTTTAGCCTGGCAACGCAGACATATGGAGGCTTGCCTTCATTTTAAACTAATCCCCAGAGGCATGCGCATATTATGTATGCCAACTTATGGGGAGAGTCACCCTGCCTTACTAAAGAAGTGGCAGGAAATTAACCTTGAGACTGGCTATAAATATATGCAACTTTTGTTAGACTATTTTGGCCCCATTGAGCATCAACTGCTATCACAAGTTAATTTGCTTAATGAAGAGATTAAAGATATGTTTCAAGATGACTTCTGCCAAAAAAGACTTGAATCATTATATAGACAAGTCAATAATTATGCCGTGAAGTTGCAGCAGATTAAACATCGCAAACTGCAACGTGATTATACAGACTTTTCCACTGGTAATGTCTTCGTTTGGCCGAGAGGAGCCGATCATGGTATACGAACTGAGAACCCATTTTCAAACTCAGCGCCTTCGGAACGCACACTTGTAGCGTCCAATTCGATTGGATCCTCATCTACAGTCCCAGTGGTAGCTCCTGTTAGTGAAACTTCGGATGAAGCATTCGTAACACCTCCCAAACTGCCTACCGTTGCAGATCCAGCTATGGTTTTTTCTACGCCTCTGCCGAACCAAGAAGCGAATCGCAATTTAGGGGCCATAAGGAAAGCGGGTGCTATCGAGTGCTGCGGTCATGGATGACCCTCATTTTTTACCACTCCCTATCAGAAAAACTGTTTTCCAACGCAATCGAGCAGAGAGCTGGGAAACGAAGAAACGGAAGCTCTCTGGAGAAACTTTTGCACAACCAAGAAGAAGGCAGAGACCTTAGAGCCACTTTATTTCAACCTGTCTAGGTATGAACTAACTTTTAATGATATAAGCCTTCTGAACAGAGGACTTTCTTTTGTTCCCTCACAGGGAAGTAATTTACCTGACATTCTAACTGATGTTCGTATGTTTGGTAGAACTGTTGCTTTAAAACTGTATTTCAAGACTGGCTCTACTGATGCAATTAATTCGGCTGCACTCAGTGTTCCAAAGCATAGGAAGAAAAGTGTTTTTCTCCTATACTACCAACTCATATTGACTGTTTTGTAAAACTTGTGAACAAGACTTATATGAAAACTTTTATGGAGGCTCAAGAAAATGAGCATATATTAACATGTCAGCTGATGAAAAAAGATCTTTATGCTTTTTATGAATGAATCTTCTCTAATGTTAAGACCTGCAGATAAGGGAGGGGGTATCGTTATATTTGATACAGAACAGTATGTGAATCTTATGCTTTCTCTCTTATCTGATACCTCTACCTACTGTAAGATAGATGAGGTAAGGCTGAATATAATAATTAAACAAGTCCAAGACTCTCTTTACGACCTATTGATGTGTCGTCAGATCACAAAGGAACTTTATGACTATTTCCACAATGAATGGCCCCTTATACCCACAATAAAGGGTTTACCTAAAATGCACAAACATGTCCTCCCACCTCCATTACGACCTATGGTGTCAGGCAGTAAATGGTGTACTGAGAATATTTCAGTCTATTTAGAAGACACACTTAGACCTGTTATATCAGAAATTCCCAGTATCTTGAAGGATACATATGAATTGTTAGCTTTCATTGATAACATGGATATAGAACTAGTGAGGGACAAGCACCTACTCATTACCATGGATGTTCAAAGTCTTTTCACTAGCATACCCAATGAAGAAGGCATACAATCAGTCAGGGAATTATTACAAATATTTCCAGTCTTTGACAATAGTCAAGTAATACTCATTTGCCAACTGTTAGACTTGATATTGTATAACAACGTTTTTAGCTTCAGGGGGTGCTTATTTTTGCAAGAGATGGGTGTAGCTATGGGCACCCCCTGTGCTAATACGTACGCCAACTTGGTGGTCTATCAGTGGGAGAGACAGTTCGTTTTTAATCATCCCAGTTTTAGTAAGATTTTGTTGTACAAATGATTTGTGGATGATATTTTAATTGTGTGGGATGGGACGTTAGATGAGTTCATTCAGTTCAAAGAATATCTTGAGTCTACTACACATTTTCTCAGGTTCACTATAGAAGCATCGTATGTCTCAGTAAACTTTTTAGATATTACTCTAGACATTAGAAGGGGAAGGCTGGTATCCAATCTTCATAGGAAGGCCTGTTGGAAGAACACGATCCTGTCCTACAATAGTATGCACCCACGTCACATGTTTAGGGGTATTGTTAAAAGTCAATTCCTCAGAATTTCCAGGTTATGTAAAGGTGAGAATGATTTAGCCTTAGAAGCGGATAGACTGGAAAAGATCTTTATTGACAGGAGTTATGATAAACGTCTGGTTCAGGATGTTAGAAGGGAGGTTTTGGGGGATGCCCCTCCATTGAACAAGGAGAATAGAGTTGTCACCTCTATGCACAATAACTTTAAAAGGTCATATGGAACATCAAAGGATAGATTACATTTTTTAACTACTTATACTAATGATTTTCTTTTTTTGAGAAATATTGTCTCCAATAATTGGAAGATTCTAACCATTGATCAACCGACTCTTGAATTGGTGGGGAAAAAACCCATTTTTACCTATAGGAATAACAGCAATCTAAAAATGTTGTTGTGTGATAAGCTGCCAGAACCGTCACGTTTGAAACCGTCCTGTTACACCAGACATGGCACCTATCCATGTAATAGTTGCAATTATTGCAAATTCATCTCTAAGGAACAACCTTTTAGACACCCCACTGTTAATTATTCCTTTGAACCTAGGTTTGAGGCCACGTGTGAGACCATGGGCTTAATATACCTAGCAACGTGTGTCTCCTGTTCAGCTTTCTACATTGGCTTGACCAAGAGGAAGCTTAAGAACAGAATATACAATCATTATTATGACATTAAGAATAAAATGAACTGAATGCACTGGCCAAACATGTTATTCTTTTTCCTAACCATTCTTTTGTTTTAGAGTATTGCAAATAGTTGAAAAAATGAGAAAAGTGGGATTTTATGAATTTGTTAGAGACTAAAGAGTTACGTTGGATTTTTAAACTGAAAGCACACTATTCCCCTGGACTGAATTCCTATGTCTCTTTACGATCACATTTAGCATTGAGAAAATGATCTGTATCCATGTTTTTTGTTCCGTTTATTTTATTTTATTTCAGGGTGCATTTACATTTTACAGCTTGTCCTTGGTTATAATGTTTACTTGGTATTATATGCATATTTATTGATATAAGCTTGGTTACATCTCTGAAGTCTAAGTACATATCTATGTATATATATTTTATATGCTTTAATAATGTTGCACAATTTTACAAAAAATTTAGCTTCATTGTGTATAATGAAGTATTTTTATTATTATTAGATTAGTACAGCTCTATAAATGAGTCTTAACTAGGTAAATGCCTTTACCAAGTTTGTTTTGAAGAAGGTTTTGCTGCTAGTCTTAGATGTATTGTGATTCAACATGTATTTTTCATCATTTTTTATCATTTACTAAGTTACTCTGGGCACACCCCTGCTGAATTTTAAACTTCAATTTTCTTTTAAGAATGTTGCTTCTTTTTCAAGCTTAATTGGATAATTGATTGACTAATGATGCTCAAGTAGTCAGGATGTATTACTATTTAAGCTTGCTGTTTTTAACATTTTGTCATGGTCTGAGGAAGCGTATCATTGATACGTGAAAGCGCTTACCAATTAAAGTTTATTTTAGTTCATTTCATGGTGAGTCCGAGGTTTTTCTTTCATTATTCCTTTTCATTATTTACTGAGGACTCCTTGGCTGGTGCAGTGTTTTCGTTTGAAACCTCCCGTATATGGCAGCCACATGGTGGAGCTGTGTGCATGCAGACCCACAAACATAAACCAAACACCTAGGGCTCACACAAACATGCACACATCACATCAACATTGGTCCATGCTGTACTGTTGTCCCACACAAACACACACTCACACAGACATGTTGATTGGATGGTTCAATGTTGGGCTCTGGGAAACCGGCAACACAACCTGTGTATATGATGAGACCTGTGCCACCTCCTGTCATCTGTAACACTGATGCAGGAAAAGGCTAATACGGTGCTGATGCACAGGGTGACTTTGTAGCAGTGTAGCAATGTTACCAGATTGTCGACAGGAAAGTGTAATGATATCCTTGTAGGTATATCAGAGCAGGCATGGTGCATCGAAGCTATGATTGTCAATGTCGTACTGTGTACAGCTGTGTTATGTCGGAGTATGTCTTGTTTGCCCATGTGTCACATGGATGGAGTGTGTAGTGTTGGCAGCATGTGTTAGTGAGTGGACAGTATGTGTATGATGTGTGCAGTACAGATTTGCAGGTGTACATCTGTGAACATGGTGGGGGTGCCATGTCTGCATGTACGTGCATACTGGACACATGGGATGTGTGACATACCCTGTATTACACAGTGTTAACATCTCCGAGTATCTCTTGGTGGCCAGTATGCATACTACTACAGATATGTTCTAACATGGGTACAAATGTGTGTGACATGGTTTGGCACTCTGCTGTGGGTGATACTGTTACTAACTGTCACTGTTTAGCATTCTGGTAGCATACACAACCTCGTCAGCCTGACTATAAACAAGTATCAGATGATGTACAGACAAGTGACACACAGATGTAGTGAACTCAGTGACAATTGTATCCTTCAGGTACTATACTATAACAGTTACCAGTGGTATTGACTGCCACCCATTCCTGGGCCCACACATGTTTGGCATATAGCCCCTTATGTTCATGCAAACACACTAGGGATATGTCCATCCACATCTGGAAATGCATGCAGTGGCTTACAATGCATTCTCCAGATGGGACAAATATCCTACACAAGGGTACCATACAGACAGATGCCTGTTGTCCAACACATGCTGCAGAGCTGTACGCCTACTATAGCATTGTCATCCAAATTTACTATACATAGTATCCTGACAGAATCTGGGCATCTTGGGGCAATGCAGCAATTGCCTCATGTACACAGACAACCCTCTCCTCCTACCACCCAACACTACAACCTGTGAGAGATGCACTGATATAGCCAGACTGGAAGCAATGGTCTCTTCACCCATGACTGGACTAGACAGTCAAGAGGTGATGGTAAACACTTGCACCACACCACACTCATCACATAGTCCCTCAAAACCTACACCACCAAAACACACACATAGAAACACAAATCACACACCTACATTCATGGAGTCTCTCAATAGAAACCTGCCCAAGCATCAGACACATCCAAAGCATAAATGCAAGCAAACTCCACCCCCCCAACACAACCCAAATGACACATAGGCCACTAACTCAGTGTGCCACCCAAACACAGCCCATAAGGCATAACAACATATCCAACAGTCTAGTCATAGGTGACTCTATAGTCAGGCACACTGATGTTCCACTCACTAGACTAAACAAGGAGAAAGTTACTGTCAGCTGCCTGTCAGGTGCCAGGATCCGCCACATAATGCATGCAGTCAGGTCACTCCACAATAAGTACAGATATGACACTGTCATTGTCCATGTTGGTTTGAATTACCTGAGATGTACCTCCATGGACTACATGAAAAGCGACAAGGAGGAGCTCTTCAATATTGTATTCCAGCCAGGTATGACCCTAACCTTGAGTAGCATCCTGCCATCACCCAGAATGATACCACAGTACAAGGACAAAATGATTGCCTTCAACAATTGGCTATGCTTCTGGTGTAATTCTAAGGGGATCTAGTATTTGTCTGCCTGGGACGTCATGATCGACAGACCACAATACTTTGCCAGAGATGGCCTGCACCTGTCGCCCTTAGGATTACATTGTCATCTGTGCAGTGACAGGGACCTGGTTCAAAGCTCCTGAGAGCACCCCTGCATTACAAGGCCACAATTCATACCACACCTTTTGGCCACATAACCCTGAACGAAGCACTAAAGGTGGCAGCGTGTCCATAGTCATTAAGGATATCCACACCTCCAGGCTAGTGACTCTGACTCCTACACATATTTACTTTATAAGCACTTACATGAGTGCATATAGAATGCTATCCCTAGAAGGACCAAGATGTTATCCTCCAAGAAAAGGGTAGGCAATCTGGTGGTCCTCTACCATAAACAAACTCTACAACGAATGAAAGAAATGGTTGCAAAAAAGAGTAGAACCCATGACTGGTGGAACTCCCTGGTCAACCTCAGTATGAAGCTGAGATCCCTCATAAAATCCTCCAAACCTAGTTATGGAAACTAAATTGCCACTGACTCTGATGACAACCACAAAGCATTTTATTGCTATGTCATGAATCTAAATGGGAACACTCAGATCTGCTCTGAGTTACAGCACAATGGCACTTTTTAGTTCTATACAGAACCAACTGATATTCCCAACATCCGAGCAGATAGGTTCAGTGCTAACTTTATCCCCCTCTCACCCCCTAGAGGGCACATCTGTATACTGGATGTATGCAAGGTTACTATAATCATGGCTGCACACGTGAAATACACACTTTCCAAAGCCAAGAACACAACATCCATGGGACCTGTCAATATCCCAGGCTGTGTTCTACATGGCCTACAGAATGAACCGGCACCCTACCTAAGTACCATGTTCAATCATAGCCTCACCTCAGGCTTTGTACTCACTGAATGGCACAGTGCGACAGTTATCCCACTCCACAAAGGTGGAGCCATGAAGGACCCCAGGAACTACCGGCCCATTAGCCTGACAAGCCTGGTCTGCAAGGCCATGGAACATATCATCATGGAACTCACAAACAAAGACGCTGGTAATCTCCAAATTCTGGACCCTAACCAGTATGGATTTGTAAAAGGCAGATCATGCCTCCAACACCTGACTGACGTATTTGAACCAGTCACAAAAGCCATACATGAGGGTAACATGGTTCACACAGCTTATCTAGATCCCGCCAAGGCTTTCAACACCATCCCCCACTCTGGAATTCTAGGTAAGGTCACTAAACTAGGTATAAACCTCTATGTCACAAGATGGGTTGCCAACTGGCTCACAGACAGCATCCACACTGTGGATGTAGCGGATTCCAAATCCAACATCAGACCACTGACGAGTGGAGTACCACAGGATTCAGTCCTGGCTCCTCACCTGTTTGGTATCTACTTCTCTGAAGTGCAGGCTAACACAGAATGTCTTTGGCTAACAATGTTTGCAGATGACTGTGAACTAGGAGCCATAATCACAACCCCTAACGATGTGGACAAACTACAAAAGGGCCTCCCTGAGACAAATACCTGGAGTCAAAGCTATGTCCTGAAGCTCAATGCCAAACAGTGTATTGTCATCCCCTTTGGTAAAAACTCTGTACCCAAGACCTACCAAATAGCTGGTAATCTGCTTAATGCCAAAAATGTGTTAACAGACCCTGGGACACAGGTGGATAGTAGTCTCCCCTTTGATAATCACATTGCCACAGCAGTCAGGAAATCCATCTACATGGGTCATCTCATCACAAAAGGATTCTCACCCTGAAATAAAGAGTTCATTGTTCCACTCTACTCATCACTCATTAAACACATTACAGAGTACAATGGCCCTTTTGTTATGTACCTCACAAGACATCTACAACAACTGGAAAGACCACAGAAGTACCTCTAACAGATTCCCTGCACAGACCATCTCAAATAACTACAGCTTTACTCCATCGCATATCGCCTTCTCAGGGCTGATCTCTGCCTAACATACAAAGCTATGTCAAACCCAGATCTGTTGGACATGCTCCAGTTAAAGAAATCCCAATCCCTCCGAGCTACACACTCTAGGGACATAAACCTTGTCACCACAATAAACAGAACATGCTGGAGGGATAGATTCCTGTCCCAGATACTTCCCATACTCTGGAACAGATTTCCTATGTCAAACCGAGCACCTCATTACCACTCTTCAAGACATATCTTGATGATTGGATGGGAATTGGTCAATTCATCCCAGGAATCACTTCTGTGGCTCTGCTCGATGGGCACAGGAAAATAAATTTCTTGGGTGGCGAAAGCCAGGGTACATTTTTGGATAGGCTTGTATGGGCCCTAGGGCCGATAGCCTAGTACCTACCTATGAACCTATGAACCTATGACAGTACCACATAGGTGGTAGCCCCTGACATGTATGTTGGGTAGCAATGTGTACGTACAGCCAAGTGTTATGTCTTCTGTCCTTTGGTATCCACATATCCAAAGGTATTCTGAAATCCCTTTGTGTATCACATAAGCGATAAGGGGCCTGTATGCATATCCACAAGTCTGTTGTACACCTATAATGACTGTCCATTATTGCCAGACCTTGTTGTGTATGAACATGTCTGACATATACCCCAGGCATGTACCCTCACTCACAGTAGTCTATACAAACCGTCATGGGTGTGTGTGACACAGTTGACTATGGCCACAGATCACTACAGTGGCCGGCCTTGTCACATACAAACCTCTGTGACCTATGATCTGAGAAGCAGCTGCACATTCTGTCACAGGTAAGAAATGTATTCATGTAGTATGCAGGCTACACACCTATGTACTACTTCAGGTTACATGTACATATATGTATTTGCCACACAGATACCTGAAGTGTGCAATGCACATACTGTTTGTTCCCTGATATGTCATACCGTAGTAAAAGAGAAACACAGATCACATTACCCAACAGTGTCACACACACTCAGTAATTGCAGGATTCAAACCCCTACCTATGTTATTACACCAGTGATATCCGCATTAACACAAGGCGCTACATGCTTTACTTGAGTGTTCAGTTCCAACACTATATTTGTAGGATGCTGACATCATCACACTTGGCAAAGAGCAATATACCTCATTATAGGTATTTCCCTAGTCTCCAAAAAGGACATTTTCCTCAAAGGAAGTCACACAGACAATTGCAAGATTCAAACCCCCTACCTAACTATGTCATAATACTAGTGAAGTATGCATTAACACGACACGCTATATGCTTTAGTAGGATTGTTCATTTCCACTGCAATATTTGTAGGATGCTGACATCTTCAGACTTGCCAAGGAGGAATATAACACTTGTCAGGCATTTCCCTACTCACCAAAATGGGCACTTCTCTTCCAGGAAATCACACATACACACACATCCCCCCCCCACACACTCAGCAATAGCAGGATTCAACCACCTACCTACCTATGTTACTATACTAGCGAAGTATGCATTAACACAATGCACTATATGCTTTATTGGGCTTTTGTATTTCCACTGCTACATTTGTCAGTTGCTGACATCATCAGACTCTACCTGGTACTATGTGCACTTTGTTGTATGCAATCCCAGGACTACACCATGGGGGACAGCAGGTGTTAACAGCTTGAACAGGACACCACAATACTTGGCTTGTGTGATCTATCTCTGGACCAGTTGCCAATCCTTCATATGACAATACATATCTATGCACAGAGTGTTGACTATGTAGATACGACATGTTTCTGGCATATTGGATATTGTTTATGACTTCAATCATGTAGGACCCCATGGCCTTGCAGATCAGATGTCATAGGCATATAACACTATAGTTCGCATGGTCTGTTATGCACCAACACTTGTGGGGTGTGCCATATGTTGCTATAACCAGTTCAACAGCTTCATATCCTGTAGAGTGGGTAAGGCTCATCAGACTGTTCAAGTGCAGGGTCTGTTTGTTCTGCAGTTCACATATGACACATGTGGGATACATTGTAATCCACTCGATGCCATGTGTTCAGCTTTGGGAGTACCTGTATATCTAATCTACATGTGATATCCCTTGGTATGATGATAGGGCCTTTTGACAGTGGGAGGTGGTTATGTATGTATGGCCTTGTGGGGATGTTGGCATTGTCAGTCATTTACAGTTGGCATATATGAGTGTACATTGCTATGTATGACATAGCTGAAGGAAGTGCCATAGTTCTGTCTGGACTCCTTCACAAATAATCTTACCAAACACCAAGGAACATAGGCACTAAACCCATGTTATACACTTTTACACACTTAACACTCTACTGATCCTTTTTTTCAGTCAAATGAGTATTTCATCATAGTATCATGACATGTCCGAGGGTCGGCTTTGTGTGTAGTCTCCAGTCCAGCTGGTGAATATGGGGATTGCCAGTAAATGTTACAACTGCCTTATGTACACAGACAACCCTCTCCTCCTCCAAACATACCCGGATATTTGTGAGAGATGCAACTCTATGGACAAACTGGAGGCTGAG
This sequence comes from Protopterus annectens, assembly GCF_019279795.1. Taxonomy (NCBI): domain Eukaryota; kingdom Metazoa; phylum Chordata; order Ceratodontiformes; family Protopteridae; genus Protopterus; species Protopterus annectens. The sequence continues at coordinate 1,906,844,493 of NC_056733.1, forward strand.
CTCTCTAGACCCATGACTGGCACAGTCTATCAGGAGGAGAAGGTAACCACACACACTATGACTCCAGTGTCACATAGACCTATAGCAACAGCAGACCAAACACATAAAAACACAATCACATATTTGGAGGCTCTAGATAGACCTCTGCCTAAGCAGCAAAGACCCCCACAGCAGATACCCAGACACCTGCTTCCCCACCAGTATACCCACATATCACAAGTACACAATGTCACTGTGCCAGACAGTCAGTGCCCTTAAGGCTAAACAACACACCTAATACACCTGTGATAGGTGACTGTATTGTCAGACACACTGATGCCCCACACACCAGGCTGACCAAGGTGAAGGTCACTGTAAGCTGTCTATGGGGTGCCAGGATGCACCACATAACACATGCACTCAGGTCACTCCAAAGCAGGTACAGATATGGCTCCGTTATTGTCCATGCTGGTGTGACTGTCCTGAGATGTTCCTCCCTGGACTACATGAAATGAGACATACAGGAGCTCTATGATCATGTAGGCCAGGATGGTATGACCCTGTCCTTGTGTAGCATCTTACCCTCACCAAGAATGATGCCACAGTATAAAGACAACATGATCAATTTTAACAGTTGGCTAACATATGTGTGTCATTCACAGGGGATCCAGTGTCTGTCGGCCTGGGATGACATGCTCATCATGCCACATTGCTTCACTAGGGATGCCTTGCACCTGACACCCCTGGCTTTTCGAATACTGGCTAAGGCACGTGGCACACCAATAGTGCCTTTTTTAGTCAGGGCTCACATGACAAATCCCACTCCATAGACAATACCAGGTGAAATTAACGAAGGGTAATGCTGCTCAATGCCAGAGATGTACACCTCAAACTGCATGCACTCAAGGCTCTCTTCAGTATGGGGAATATAAATATCTGTGCAGTGACAGTCACCTGGTTCGAGGCTCCCGACAGCACCCCAGCACTACCAGGTTACACATCATACCATGGTTTTCTGACACAATAACCAGGCCACACCACATAGGGGAGAGTATCCATATATGCCAGAGATACACAAACCTCCAGGATAGTAGCATTGCACAAATCATTGGGGACCATCCATGTGTAAGTAACAGTGGCCTAAACTGCCTTTCAGGTAGTAGCCTGCTACCGACCACATTCCCAAACCCAGGGAACACACTCGGCTTTCATGAGAACAGAACACTGTAGAATATGTGGGTGTGTACAAACAACATTATATTGGATGACCTGTAGTAGCCAAACATTTACTGGGAATACTACTCAAGCCCCAAGACCCTCACACAATGGTTCCTCATATATATCAAATCAAATGCTATGGAACAAGTGGTCAACACCCCCACATGAGGGGTATACATATTGGACCTGGTCATCACCAACATGGGGACTCTATGTTCCACACCAGAGGTATACCCCTCATTGTTAAGGTCACATCATACATTTATGTCACCGGACATCCATATCCCATCTCTACACCCAGCCAAGGTAATCTCGGTGAGGTACTTCTTAAAAGCAAACGTCATACTTCTCAGAACAGAGGTGTTTTTCTTCAAAGCACCAATGCCACTGGGAACTATGACTCATATCACAGTATCCTTTAGAAACCCATTGTAAGACACCTACAGGAATGCATGGATCATGCTATCCCACATGACTCCAAGACTCACTCTTCTAAAGGCAGGTGACCTGTCTGGTGTACCCCGGCCATAAATAAGCTATGCAACAAAAGGAGGAGGCTATTACATGATAGAGCAGTCTCCCACAAAGGGGAGGCATCTCTGATCAGTACTAGCAAGAAGCTACAATCAGTCATAACACCATGTAAGACCAGCTTCAACACTACGATTGCACATGAAACTAAAGGCAATCACAAGCCCTTCTTTAGCTATGTCAGGAACCTGGATGGCAACTCACAGATATGTTCTGAGTTACTGCATAATGACAACGAAAGACACTTAACCCACACACATTGCCAAAATCCTGGCAGACAGGTTGAGTGCATATTCCTAACCCCTATCCCCCACACACACATGTCCCTGACAACAGAGTGTAGCCTCCATGACATCACAGATGAACATATGAGAGCTGCCCTCTCCAAAGCAATAACACAGCATCAATGGGTCCAGACAGTGTCCCAGGCTGCATCCTACACATGCTTCATGAAGAACATAACACTCACATAACATCACTGTTCAATATCAGACTTACTACAGGATATGTACCCAAGGAATGGCATACACCAACAGTGGTCCCGCTCCACCACGGTGGTTTCACAAGGGACCCTGGACACTATCAGCCTATAAGCCTGACTAGCCTGGTCTGCAAAGCTATGGAGAGTATCATCATGGGACACATTTACAGATGTTGACAACCTCCAGATAACGGATCCCAATTCACCTTTGTTAAGGGCAGATCTTGTCTCTTGCACCTGCCGACTTCTTTGAATCAGTTACCAGGACCATATAGGGAAGGTAGTCCACACAGCCTACCTGGACCTCACAGACCCCTTTGGCACAATACCACACTCAGGCATCTTAGATGCACCCACCAGCTTACATATCAACACATATGTCCCAAGTTGGATTGCAAACTGGATCAGGGATAGCACCCATATGTTCAGACGTGCAGGTGCCATGTCAGACTCTACACCAGTTACATGTGGCATCCCACAAGGCTCAGTTCTGAGACCTGTCTTGTTCATTATATATTACTGCGAGGTACAGGCTAACACGGGGGGAGTATGGCTGACCAGGTTCACAGATGACTGCAGACCGGGTGCCATAATCGACTCTCCAGCTGACACATGCATCCTCCTACAGGGTCTCCCAGAGATGGATAAGTGGTGCCAGAGCCATAGCCTACAACTAACTGCCATACAATGCATACACATCCCCTCTGTGAATGACAAAGTGCACACAGATTAACACATAGGTGGTAATCCATTACATAGAGAAGGTGTACATATGCATTTGGGGTCCATAGTAGATACTCATCTCTCCTTTGAATATTACATTGGCAAAGTGGTTAGGTAGACCTTCTATATAGCCCACCTTATCCTAAAAGGTTACACATCTAAATCCAGAGAGGTCATTGTGCACCTGTACTCATCACACCCATACTTGAGTACACTGTCCCGTTTGGGATGTACCTTACCCGACACCTGCAGCAACTGTCATGACCCCTAAGGTGCCTCATGAAGTGGAACAGGAGACTCATACAGATGCCCTACACAGTCCAGCTACAGAAACACCAGCTGTACTCGGTTGCTTAATGCTTACCCAGATGCAATCTATGGCTGCTGTATGCAGCCATGTCCAGCCTAGACTTGTTGGACATGCTTCACCTCAGGATATCAGAATCCCTTACAGTTACACACTCCAGGACTTCTACCTCAGCACAGCATTAATAAGACATGCTGGAGGGACAGAATCATATCCCAGAGGCGCCCATCACTCTGGGATGACATCCCAGTCCAAGTTAGGCAGTGCCCCTCACTGACCCTCTTCAAGGGAAATACTGACAAGTGGATGGGTGATCATACATTTACCCCTGGGATCTCTTCTGGGTCCCTGCTAGACAGAGGCACAGTACACTAACCATACTATGGCTATCTTGTGTGACCTATTATTCAAAGGCACAGGGTGGTGACAGCCATACACACTCTGGCTAGGCTTCTGAATGCCCTAGGGCTGATACCTAGTATCAACCTATGAACCTATGTACCTATGATAATATTTGGAGTGCACATTGTTTATTGATGATACTGACTGCAGATTTGTTATCCTCTTTACTTTCTCACTTTCTATGTAAAACATATTTATCTGTTGTACATATTTGATTATGACAGGATTCCCAGATGTTATATATGTGCCTGTTGTCTTATAACTGTGTGCACAAGGCAGGATTGTTGGCTAGGGAGATGTTTGTGGGTTAACAGGTGAACTGCCAGATATGTCTAGCCCACTGCTGCACTCAGACAAGGCCTAAGTGTGTGAGCATGCCCAATTTGCACATTCACTGTTTTGTTGCCTGACATTTGTTTCATTTCTTTAAGTGTGTGAGCATGCCCAGTGTGACCTTTCAGTATGTTGCTGTCTGGAGGCCAGTACATTTGTTACCATGTGTGAACATGCCCAATATTAACATGTGTACTATGTGTGTTTGAAATCAAGTTATATTTATACTGAAGGGCTCACCTTTGTGTCATAAGTTGACATGTATTATGCTGTGACTGCGGGGTTTCCATGACATGCTTTGCATACACTTATCAGCATGTCTTCATACAAACTGACCAGTGAAATACTGTCTTGGTTTGGTGGTTTGGCACTGTGACTATAGTGCACAGTATCCTGGGTTCGAGGCATGTCACTGCTTTAAATTTTCAGACTGGCCAGACCAGACTGCTTAAGGTCAACTAAAGCATATATGTGCATGTTTACCTGCTTTTGCTCAACTATGGGCAAATTTGACCAGACTTGACCAACATTGCTCAATAGTTTTCAACATTGCTGAACGTTGGCCAATATTGCTCAACATTGCCCAAAGTTGTGCCAGTTAGTGTGTATGCTTATGTTTACATATACTACGTAGTGGCAAAGCTGTTTAGCACTGCTTTATATTGCTTAACACAGGTCAATCATGCCTCAGGTGGTGCTGCAGGGCTGCCTATGTTGGATGCACATATACATGTTTGATAACAGGTAGTGTCAAGTTAGGCATCCCTTTTACTGTAAGTGCGGATCAGGGAGAGGTATCATTTCCAGGGTTCCTACTGAGCCAGTATATGTGCTATGCATTGCCTCTTTGCCAAGGCCAAAGCATACTGGGCACACCTCCTTCTGCCTACTGGGGCAGGCTGAGGTTGTTCCTCCTCCGAGTCACCCTCCACCTGTGATGGCCTTGGCAATGGTGGGGGGCTGTTTGGCCCAGGCCTATGCTGATCCTGCTGCAGCTGTTTTCACAGGATCATATTATGTAGCATAGCACATACCATGACAATTTGAGTACATGTAGTTGGTGAGTACTGCAAAGTTCCACCAGAGGTGTCCAGGCACCGGAACCATGACTTGAGCAGCCCAAACACACACTCAATTACATTTTGTGTTTGTGCATGTGCCTCATTATGGCGTTCCTGTTCCGGTGTTTGTGCATTTCTGATGGGTGTCATCAGCCACGGCTCCAGTGCATATCCAGCATCCCCCACTAGGTGACCATGAGGGATGTCCCCATTGGCAAATGTCTGGTACAGCTGTGTCAGATGCCAGATATGGGAATTGTGGAAACGTCCAGGGCAGCCAGCACACACATTCATTATTATGCCCTGGACATCACACATGACCTGGCAGTTGATGGAGGGGAAGCCCTTGCGGTTAAAGTAGGCCCTACCCTGCTCACCAGCTGGTGCTTTGATGTGTATGTGAGTGCAGTCTATTGCACCCACTACCTCAGGATATTCTGCTATTTGCTGGAAGAGATGCATATTGCTGGCCAATACCTCATGGGAATTGGGGAAATATACATGATCACCAACATGTACTGACATGGCTTCCAGGAACTGGTGCGGTACCCTGGATGCTGATGCCTGTGATATCCCCATCATATCACCAGTTGGTCTCTGGAAGGTACCTGTTGCTAGTATTCATAGGCCAACACATACCTTGGTTTCCATTGGAATGAGTTCCCCCCTGTTGGTTCTGTGTGTGAGGCATGGCCTGCACAGCTCAACAATTTACTGCATAAAGTCTCTGTCCACTCTATAGCGCTCCACTATCTCCAGCTCATGTAGCCCCTGGTAGGTTACCCTGGGCCTGTACACTCTTCTCTGTCTCCTCACTGGGGTTTGGTTGGCAGCATTCCCATTGTCACCACCCTCAGCATGTTGCATATGTCTGTTTATGACAGCAATGGCAGCCCCTAACATTTCTTTGTCTCAGTTAAGCCTTTTCAATATTCACTTCTCTTAACTTACTGCAGTGCTGCAGTGTCTCTGAGGAATACATGGTGAAAAGTTGTTTGCAGAGTTTTAAGTGCTGGGCTGGGCTGAGCTGGTTTGCTGCCTGTGTAATTGCCTGATTCTGATTATTTCCACCTGCTAGCTCTGCTGATTCTCCCTGGTTAACTTCCTACTGTTTGTTGTGCTTCCTTTTCCGTTTCCATTTCCTCAGGGGGGCAGCGCCACGCACACAAGTGCAAACACGCGCACACGTGTTAACACACACACATATAAAGGCTTACATGGCCTAACACTTGCTAATTCCTGCTTAAACACGCGCACACAAGTGCAAACGCGCTTACACAAACTTAGACAACATTACACATGCTAACTCCTGCTTATACATGCGCACACAGTCTTACTTGGATATACAGGCGCACACACACGTGCATACACGTTGCAAGCATTTTTACATGAAACTTTGGTAATATCCACAGTGTGCACATTCTATTTCTTGACTTTAGCTAGGATACCTGGTGACAGACCTCTTCCAGTGATGAGCAACTGACAGCAAACATATGCCACTCTGCTCCAATGAGCTTATCTTCTTTCATACATACCCCCCTCGTGATGTCACCTATGTCCTACTCTGTTACTCCCCTTATCCTAGTCTTACACTCCACTGACTGTGCTCATTTGCTATGTAGACTTGGGATTCACTATCCTTAACCTCATTTGCATAGGATTGCCTACTAATGCTTGGCTACATCTCTTAGACTGGGTTCCCCCTTAGCAACCTCTACTCGGTAGCCATGCTGTCTTCAGCCTGCCATTGCCTTGCATTGTACATTGAATATTATTATAAATTCCACATTTGTGGGTTTTAAGTTTTATTTTTCTGTTTTTTAGAGTGCAGCCTGTTTGCACGGTGCTGCGCTAAGCTTAAACATCGGACATCGGAGAAAAAAATAATTTTTTTTTTTCATATTGCATCAGGAAACATTGCCAATGGCCGTATATTTGGCCATTGGCATGCTTCCTCTACTGGATGCAAACTTTATTTGGAGCTGTCACAGCTCCGTTTTGCTATTTGCAGAATGGTACTCAGTTGTCAACTGAGTACATTTCTATAAATAACACTGCTCTTACTCGGACAGGTTCAAGTTTCCTGAATCACAAATCTGCCTCATTTGCATGCCTTTGGCTGCAATTGAGGTAATTTGCATATCCGAGCCCTGTCCGTGTAAGAGCCATTTTAGGAGCTCTCTTGCATGCCCCTGCAGGCTGTTCCTGGATCACCTGGTGGACATGATGGCTGCATGGAGTCTTACTCTACTCTTAGACTCCATGCAAGTCATCATGAATCCGGCCCAATAAGAAAAAGTCATATATAAAAACATCTGATCAAATTAAAAATATAAATCATTATATACAAATACTATCTTGACCTCATTCTGGAATTATAGCTAAACTCAATAAACTAGGCATAAATCCCTACGTCACAAGATGGGTTACCAACTGGCTCACTGACAGAACCCACACTGTAAAAGTTGCAGACTCCAAATCTGACCTCAAACCAGTGATAAGTGGAGTACCACAGGGTTCCATCCTGGGACCGCTCCTGTTTGTTATCTACTTCTCTGAAGTACAGGCTAACACAGAAGGCCTCTGGCTAATGAAGTTCGCAGATGACTGCAAATTAGGAGCCATAGTCAAGTCCCCAAATGATATGAACATCCTACAGAAGGGCCTCTCTGAGAAAGATGCCTGGTGTCAGAGCCATGGCCTCAAGCTCAATGCCAAAAAGTGCAGTGTCATCCCCTTTGGTAAAAACTCTGTACCCATGAACTACCACATAGGCAGCAATCTACTTAACACTGAATGCATGATAAGAGACTTTGGGACCCAGGTGGACAGTAGTCTCCCCTTTGATAGTCACATTGACACAGTAGTCAGGAAGTCCTTCTACGTGGCACACCTCATCATAAAAGGGTTCTCGTCCAGGAAAAAAGAGGTCATCATTACCCTCTACTCATCACTCATTAGACCCATTATAGAGTACAATGCCCCTTTTGGAATGTATCTCACAAAACATCTTCAGCAGCTGGAAAGGCCACAGAAGTACCTCACAAAGAGGATTACTGGACTCAAACAAATGCCCTACACTGACCGCCTCAAAAAACTCCAGCTTTACTCCATAGCATATCGCCTACTCAGAGGCGATCTCTGCCTAACATATAAAGCTATGTCAAACCCAGAGCTGTTGGACATGCTACACCTAAAGAAATCCCAATCCCTCTGAGCTACATGCTCCAGGGACCTAAATCTTGTCACCACAATAAACAGGACATGCTGGAAGGATAGATTCCTTTCCCAGAGACTTCCCATACTCTGGAACAGGCTACCCATCTATGTCAAGCAAAGTTCTTCATTAGCACTCTTCAAGAAAAATATTAATGAGTGGATGGGAAAAAGGAAATACACCTTGGGGATCACTTCTGTGTCTCTGCTCATCAGTGGCACAGGAAAATAACTTTCTTGAGTGGCGTAAGCCAGGGAACGTTGTTGGCTAGGCTTGCATAGGCCCTTGGGCCGATAGCCTAAGCATAAACTGTTTATCCTATCTACAAGATTTAGCTGTCTTAATCATCTTCATTAAATCACACTTTAAACAATAGCAGAGGTATAACATACATTAACAGAAAAGAAAACAAGCTATGGTAACATGTTTTAATTATTTTATTGCAGTGTGTGTGTGTGTGTGTGTGTATGTATATATATATATATATATATATATATATATATATATATATATATATATATATATATATATATATATATATATATATATATATATATATATATATATATATATATATATATATATATATATATGCGTCCCCATGTTTTGTCAAATGTCATTTATTCAACAAACGCATGAGGTTTGGTTTAGTATTGATGGTACAGATAGCTGAGCAGTGGAAATGGTGATGGTGTGTAATGCTGAGACAGGTAAATGGGGTTCAGGGGGTGAAAATGTTTGTGCAGGTATATGTGAGATAGGTTTAGGGCTGGGGATGAGTGAAAAACAGGTGTTGTGTGTATGCAAATTTGTGCATTTTATGGTTAGGATCAGAGTAATGTTAAGGGATAGATATTTGTGTGTGTCTGTGAATGTTTGTGTGTTTGAGTGTGTCTTTTGTAGTGGCAGTTTTATGGAAAGGTTTTCATGAAGGTAAGGTGTATGTTTATTGTTAGCACCCCTTATAAAGTTATTTGTTAACCCTTTAATTGTTAACAGAAATGTCAGTTGTTCATTTCCAGCAGGTTTATTGCTATCTACTGCTTCTATTAGTATTTTCTTATTGCTGTACCATTTTAGGTCTTTTTATACAGTTTCTCTTCTATAAAAGCCATTCCTTTTGTACAAGATACACAAGTGCAGCTTTGCATGTTTCTTTATACATCATGAGAACAGTTATTTTGAACTTATAAACTTTTCAGCTGTATACATCTTTAGTAACATAAAGATTCCTTTAACAGTTTATTTGGAGTCACATGATGGCATATCTGAAAATACATTCTAGCAGTCTGATATTGAAATCATGTATAAAGAAGGTCCTCTATCCAATTACATTTTAAGCTGCATTCCTCTGACACATGAAAAAAAGAAAAAGTCCTATTTGATTCATCCTGCTCTGCCTTAAGACACATAAATTCATATTTTTTTCTCTGCTTGCACCCATCTTGTCTAGTCCTTCATTTCCTGTGACCACCATTTTGTCAGTCATGGCTGCTGTCCTAAATAGTTTATCTTGCATTCAGTTTGTCTCTCTTTTACTTGTAACTTTTTTTGGTATGTCATTTTTAAGCATCATCTTAGAAACATTTTGTTTTAATGAACACACAGCATACTGTGACAGGTAAATTGAAAACATGTTTGCACCTTAGGAGAATTAATAGATAATGTATAATGGCATTAACAAGGACATTTTATAATTTTAAGGTGTCTGGCTGCTCAGTCTATTGATACCAGAGTATAACATCTTCTTTATAAAGGAATCAGTCATGTTATCCTTTCAATTTATTCCACATCCTTAGTACATCTATTAATCATTCTGCAATCTTAACATTTTTATCTCATCTACACAGCTGTGCCAGTTTATAAAAATGCTTTCATGCCTCAATGGGTTTGTTTCAAGGAACCTAAAATATTCTGCTGTTATCAAAGACCGTGGGTTTAAATATTTCTGTAAAAATGTTTACAATTTTGATACATTATTTTCAGATGACTCTTTGCTATTATCAGGCCATGCAAAATCCTGTACGTTTTGCCTATTACCATATTTAACACCAGCATTTTTCTATTACCAGCAATACCACTGTTGATGTAACAAAGTTCAGTGTCTTAGTGTTTCACTCAGCATCTAATTCACTAATGCTGCCAGCATGGTTATTCATTTTAAATTATACACATCTAATTATTTTGTTGTTTCAGATGTATTATAACTAAACCATTATCAAAGCACTTATTAATTCAAGGCAAAATGAGCAAAGCAGCACCAGAATCAAGTCAGACCAGATATAATAAACATTTTGTGCTTTCTTCAGAATATATCCAAAGACTTCTTCAGAATTAATTAACCACAATAACTTGCCACATTTAAATATCCCTCCAAATAGTCATGTGACTGAGCAAGTTAATTAACTAAAATAATTAACCAAAAACATTTTTTTTTAAATCAAACATAAAAAATACATATCAAAAATATTTAAATGCAATAAAAATGAAGTTTCAAAACACTGACAATGGATACACAGTCATTCAACCCAGGAAAAACACATGCATGTAATTTGGTTTGCCACCTGAGTTCTTTGAGTTTTAGTGTATCATTCCAGGGATCACCCCCTGACATCTCTAAGCACGTGGTTAATTCCAATAAACCCAAACTCATGGTTGGGATTTTCAGAAACATGTTTTGACAAAGTATTATTATTGTTACCTTTCCTGATATCAGAGATGTGTTCATAAACACACTCCCTGAACTTCCTTTGTGTCTTCCCAACATAACAAAGAGTGAGATAAACAATGTCATTGGTGTTATAGTTGCAATGAAAATATCCTTGAATGCACATTTCATTCAGATAAACTTTGCCAAATTCAATAAGATATTTACAATAGTTGCAAAAACTACACTTTTGGGGGTCTTTCCTTCTGGATGAAAAGGGGTTACTATCATGGCTAGCAGCTTCTAATATCTCCTTAAAGCACCTTCTATATACCATCCTAACACCATTTTTATATACCTCCTTAAGCTCATTGTAAACTCCAAAAATATGCCACTTATTAATTCAATTTATATATAGCAGAATTCTTCTGTAGATAGGTTACTGAATCAGCAATAGATTACCATGACATTGTAGCACATGAATGTTTTGTTGAAAGTTTTTCATATGTAGTTGACTGGAATTGTACTGTGTGCTTTTGTTAAAATCAATTGTTTGTCCTTCAGATCATCCTGCCTAGGTTATTTCATCAAACAAATGGTATCAAAAGTCTTCCTTTTATGTGCAATCATTAGTCCCTGTCTGTTTAATACTTTAGTCATTTGGCCACCTTATGTGCCATCTGATTAGTATGAGTTTTCTTCCTGCCTGCTACACTGTAATGACCTTTCTGCTGTTTTGGATTGATTCTACTGCTGTCAAGGAAGGACATGGCTTCCTATACACGAGCCTTCCATGTTGCCATTTACTGAGTGATTCCCTGAATGTACATAATAACAATGATAACAATAATAACAATAATAATAGGACTCTTAACCCCCCCAATGATTGGATACCAAGCTTTTTGACAAAATCAAGTTAAGTCCTCACATTTCAAACAAATGCTCAGATCTCTCAAGCTCTAAAAGTTATTAAAGAACAGTAAGTAGCAAACTCTTCAGCAGAAGCAAATCTCATATGGTGGTCAAGTTCTTTATATTCTAAATCTCAGACTAGACCTTGTAAGTCATAATAATTACTGTAAATATTACTATTGTAATATTTTGTAAACAAGTTATGATGTCTGAGTAACCACTCAATCTAAACATGTGCTGTCAGTAATATTTTGTTTGCAGATCTGTGAGCTTTTGTTTGAAGGTATACAGTTCTGTCTTTTTTACTAAGATGTTGAGATAATTAGCAAAACATATGTAAATGATGACAAAATAAATAATTGGTGTATTAGCAACAAATTATATATCTTTAGCAGCACTAAATAGAGGTCAAATATCAGTGCAGTTGTCTTGTCTACCGTGTAAGTTTTAAGATGGAATCTTTCAATGGATTGTGTGAAACATGATTTTTGGAAATATTAATGCAAATATGAATAGATTGTATTAGATGTCAACAGGATTTAACTACAAAAATGGCTACGTGCCACTACTTCCCTCCCTCCCTCCTTCTTACTTTATAGCATTCTCATCCTTACTAACTTCAAAGCATCATATAAAGCAAAACCTGAACAATGCTATAATAAAGTGGCTAAAATTGCAGTAAATACCCAATCCAGAACCCACCACTGTATAGCACTGAAAAGCCTAAACTGGTTAGAGCTGTCTGATGAACTAACATACAGAGGTTCTTCCCACCTATAATAGTATCCGGCATCCATCTGCTTGCACAGAACTAAATACCATTCTACTCAACTATGTTGCCACTTAGCTATTGCAATCCAGTGACCAAAAACTCCTTTCTCTTCAGAAACTTATCAAATCTGAAATCATACCGTAGAACCTTCAAACCACAACAGCTCACAGCACCAAATCAGGTGAGACAAGGAAATTATTGCAAGTAAAATTCCAAACTTTATTTTGTAATGGTTAAGCATTTTCTTCTCCTTCAAGAGACTTCATCAGAACAAATTGCACTATAAACCCAACCCTTAAATACCCTTACTTAATGATGTCACATAATTGAGTAATTACGCTTTAAAAACATGCTACCTAATTTATAAATAAAATTAATAAAATTAGTTAATAAGTAAAACACACCCATATTTAAATACATGCAACAAACATTTAAAACATCTCATTGATGCCCTAAAAGGAAATCCAACAATTCCATTGTCTAACCCATTATGTGCTTTACTTTTAAAATACATGCAATATTAACTGCCTCATTTAGTCCAGGATATTGAGTAGCATCCAACTTTAACTGCCATCTCAATTCACTGGCATCCAAATGTAAATCTACAATTTTACCCTGGGGATCCTTTACTATATGGTCAATAACCAAAAACTTAAATGAGTGTGTCCCATGTTCTTTGATATGTCTGAATAAGTCAGTCATAATTTTTCTTTTCTTTATATCATAGAGATGTTCACTAATACGTGTCTTGAATGCTCCAGAGGTCTTTCCTACATAAAATGCCGGACATTTTTGACATTTAGCTAAATAGACCACATTGACACTGCTACAATTGTAGTGCCCTTTAATGAAAATAAGATTATTTCTGTTCAGTTTAAACTGCTCTCCTGTTTCCAAAATATGGCAGCAGTAATTACGCTTTCCACATTTAATATTACCTTTAGGTTGATTTGAAAGGCCATATGCATATTCATTATTATGCTCAAACATATTTTTAAGGGACCTATCCTTCCTAAATATGATTTTGGGGGAACCCTTTCCAACTTTGGTTCCAACATTCAAGTCAAAACCTAAAATTTCCCAATTGTTAACAATCGGCTGAGTTACACCTTCAGCATCAAGGTTAAAAGTAGTAATAAACCTAAACCCCAGTTCATTCTCCCCGAATTTATGATTAACACTAAAAACCTGTTCAATTTGGGACCTAAAAGGCCCACCCAAAATTGGTATATAAATTCCTTTGTACCTTTTACCAATCACCTCTCTAGTTAATTCTTCCAACAAATCCGATGGATAGCCCCCTTTAGCAAACATGTTGACGACTATAAAATCAGTTTCATCCTGAAAATGTTCATCACGACTGACCATCCTGGCAGCTCTTACCAATTGTCCTTTGATTATAGCTCTTATTTGGTGTGAAGGGTGCCAACTTCCAAATTCCAAATAGGAATTTGAAAAGGTTGGTTTTCTATAGATTTTGGAATATAGGAGACTGTTAACCTTATCAGCATTCAGCTCTATATCTAAATATGTGATTTGTTCCTCACTGAAACAGTAATAGGGTTACCACCTGTCCCACTTTGAGAAGGACAGTCCCTCTTTGGTCAATTGTGTCCTGCAAAAAAATTGTAAAAACTGCAAATGTCCTGAGATTTTAGGACAAAATTATTGCCTATATTTTATGTAATAGTTGCATGAAACAGTTATTCTGTATCAAGAACCAAACAAAAACGAACTGAAAAACTGCTGAAGGAACGGACAGCACACAATAGGAGGGCTGGAAACACAGTTTTAATACTCCAAAACGATACAATGAATGTAAAATCCAGATAATGGTAAGCGCTTTCGGCAGGTTCAAATAACCCGCCTTCATCAGACAACCACAAGATTACAAAAAAGTTGTCTTATACTACACAGTTAAAAACATTAAACCTATCAAGTTCAAGTGCATTGTTGCATTATGGAAAAACCATGACAACCTTAAAACGGCATTGCTCTAAATTAAAAACTTATGGATCATGAAAATGTAGATGGATAAATAAGCAAGACATCAGTAAGAGCAAATAATTAATGCATTAAATATTGGCAAAGATGTTCCTGTATCAATTGAATAAAATGCTTATCAAATTATTTTTAAATTATTTTTAAGATTCGCATGTTACATTACTGCATATAAAGACAAACCATGTCTGCTAGTGAGAGCTTCGAGCAAGGCGGAGCTTATAAGCAATACTAAAATTCCCCCTACTAGACCATGTTACATTTCTCGTAATTCAACCATGTTTGTTGGATACCTGTTGCACATACTAAGAATTAGCTATGGAAGAATAAAGATTAGAGTTATCAAGTACCAAATATACGCCAAATATGATTTACAGCTTAGTATACGGTATACTATTAAAACAATCAAAAACTTTAAACTCTAAAATATAGTCTACTTCTAAATTATAAATCATTGATGATAAAACAACTCTGTCGTTGAAAATCACAAGGCTAAATACTAATCCATATTAAATAGGAAAAATCATATACATAAAAATCATTTTAGACTAATGCATAATTAGTCCATATATATATATATAAATCCAAATAATGACACGATGGCTTAGTTGTAAAAATACTTCATAATGTCTACCTATTATAGGATAACCATTTTAGGACACATTTAATTGATAATCCTTCATTGATACCAGGAAACACATGAGCCCTAGTCCTGATCTGCCATAGCAATTCGTCAATTTCCAAGCGAATTTGCCATGGCCCACCCCTTAGATCCTTCTCTCTCTGCTGTAATACAAAGAAATGGAATGCATGACCAGAAAACTCAAGGCTATGTCTGGCTAGAGCATTGTTGACATCTGCTTTCATGACTGCATACTGGTGTTCGTAAATTCTATCTTTTAGCTTTCTCTCGGTTTTACCGATATAGAAAGCATTGCAAGAGTTACAAAGTGCTACATATATGACAGCCTTTGAATCACACCTATAATGTCCATTGCATCTGTACTCCTTGCCATTGATTGTACATGCTGTCGCTACTCTAATGTATTTACATTGAGAGCATACTCCGCATCTAAACATGCCACAAGGTCTATTGGGTCTAGGGAATGATTTTCTTTCAAAAATGCTTTTCAAATTTTCCACCCTCCTGTATGTAATCTTTGGGCAGTCACCTAAAAGACTGCAAAGGAATCTGTCTTCTTTAATGATTTCCCAATTTTTATTAACAACTTCTTTGATTTTTGCAGAGTCAAGGGAAAAAGTATGTAAGAAACTAATGTTAAACTTATTAGTTTCATTGTTATGGATAGAAATACTGCAAGTTTGAGATTGTATGAGGTCATTAGAGTGCTCCAAATTGTTGTTCATTTTGCCTGAAAGTAAAGGAAAAAAATATCCCAACTCTCTTTTATTAGTTACCTCCGTAAGCACATTCAAGACTAAGGACTGGGGGTAGCCTCTTGCAATAAACATATCAGTGAGATTATTGCATTCAGCAATAAAGTCAACTGGGTCGCTAACCATACGGGCTGCTCTCACCATCTGCCCTTTAATGACAGATTTCTTTTGGTAATAAGGGTGATTGCTTGAGAAATGTAGAAAAGCGTTGGAATATGTTGGCTTCCTGAATATTTTACTTTTTAGCTTTTGATTGACTGTGTCCTTGATTATTAGTATGTCAAGGTAGTTAATCTCTGAATCATCAATTTTATATGTAAATTCTAAAAAATCCATCAATTTTGTAATATTTTCAATAAATGTCGGAATCAACTCTCTCTCACCCTCCCATATGCAAAAAATGTCATCCTGGTAACGAGTGTACCAGGAGACATGTTGGGAAAAAAGTTCTTCCTTGAATAAGTAACTAGACTCCCAATGGGCAAGTACTGCATTTGCAAAAGATCCACCGCAGGGCGAGCCCATGGCAACGCCCGAGGTTTGCAGGTAAAACGTACCCTCAAAAGTAAAAAAATTGTTAGATAAAACTATTTCTAACAAAGTTTCAATCAAGTTCATGGTGTCATGTTCAACATTTTTCGCCAACATAAACTCCCTTACCTAGGATAGACCGATATTTTGTGGGATGACAGCATATAGGTCTTTAATGTCGACAGTAAGAAACAACATATCATCATTGTATGTAAGCATGTTGATATTTTTAAGAAAAGACCATGAATCTTTACAAATATGAGATTCAGAACTAATCAAAGGTTTCAAAATACTGTTGACATATTTTGCGCATGCCTGGGTAATAGACCCTCTACCATCTATGATGGGTCTAAATGGAGGCGAGGTAAGTCTTTTGTGTAATTTCGGTGTTCCAAAAAATGCTGGAATTTTTGGAGCCGGCATGATCAAATAATTAAGAGTTTCCGTATCAATGTATCCTTCTAAAAACAGGTCATTAAGCATGTTATTAATTTTTCTATAAGCTCCATTTATTTCATTCAAAGATGAAGTTTTGTAAGCAGGCGAATCAAGATGTTGGGACAAATATTCTACATATTTGTAATGATCCATGAAGGCTAACCCCCCCACCCTTATCGGGTTTCATGACTCTAATTTGACAATCCTTAATTAACTGGATGAAGTCTTTCTCCGAAGGGGCAATGTTAGAAGGGTTTTTCTGTTTACTATACATGATTTGGTTTCTAATAGCCCACATATCCATCTCACAGATTTTTTCAAAAATTTGCAAGGTTGAGTGTAAGGGTGGGTTGTAAGAGCTAGCTACTCTAAGTAAACTAATAGCAGATGAATTATTGCCCATTAGGCAATTTAAGTTAAGTTTACGTGTACAAACCTTCAGATCAATGATGAGCCTGCCTATATCCATACTACGACCTGGCACAAAAGAAAAATCTTTGGCTAAAAAGTCAATAATGTCCTGTGTTATAGTCAAAGAAGTGTAATTATACACAGTAAAGTCACCATTAGAACTTCTATAAACTTTCGGGTCCACTCCGATGTTCATTACATCAGTCATCTCCTGCGACCTCATCTCCTGTTCCTCGAGTTGTTCTGTCGTTGAACTCGAGGGCGATTGTTGCCCCTGTGATTGTTCACCATCTGAAAATCCTGATTATCAGGGTTGTTGTGGATACCAGGAAAATCATTAGATACAGAGGGCAGTTCACCGTCCGCCACCGGGAGATTGATGCTAATGTTGTTATTAGCATTAAGTCTAGGACTCCTTCTGACAACTGGTCTACTGTTGCCACTATTACTATTAATGTTGTCTGTATTAGACTGAAGGGGTTGAACATTAGAAAATTCAAGTGCTGAATGGCCACCTACATTGTCTATTGGACTCTGTGTTAATCTAGGATAGGCTCGCTTATTTGCGTAGTCCTTAATATCCCTTGCTAATTTCTTTTTCTTATTAGCAATCAACTTGTCCATGGTAGCGTTAATACTGACAAAAATTCTGCAATATTCATGTTTGTATCTAAGAAATTCAGCATGTGATTTAATGCCCATTTCCAGTACTTCAAGTTCACTTTTTAACTTGCAAATGTCAGTATTGTAAAAAACAATAAGTGCTTGTAAAAACTCAAATCCTTGCCTGTCGAAAAGCTCAATCAATTCCTGGTAAAAAGGGGAAGTTTCAGTTAAACCGGCCGGAAAACGCAATTGGCGTAAGCCTTTAGGAATGACTTTGTTTTTTATGCATTCCTGCAAGTATGAAATCTCCAGCTAAAGCTTCTTATATTTAAACAATTTCATGTCGAGGAGATCAATCTTGATTTCCAAGTTTTGGTACTCAGAAACGGAAGGTTCATTATTACCTTCCGTGATATTATCAGATGTAAAAAAACAGTTATTATCTAGGAAATTATTTAAAATAGGTGTAGCATCAATTTGGCGGTTGCCAGTCTCATACCTTCTGTTTTGTCCTGATATTATCAGTGGATCCCTTGAAGGTTGACTAGTGGAAGGCTGAAGGGGCTGCTGCAAACTCACGGACGTCGTAGCATTGCTGCTTACTGCCGAAGAAAGTGTCCGAGGCGAGCCCTGTCCATTTGGGATAGTTCCTCCACTAGAACCGGCAATAGGTAAATTACTGTTTGTATGCCGTTCCTGCGCCAAGTCGGCCGACTTGTCTGTATCAGAAACACCTAAATGTTATAAGAAACAGAATAAGCAACTAAAATACTACAAGAATAAGCTTTTATTTAGGCAAAGAAGTGAAGTTCTGTCTTGTGTACTGGCCGTGGGTATGTTTCGGCCTGCAAAATCTGCCTTTTGCACCAAAAATGTCCTACTTTGGACATTTGAAAAGGTGGCAACCCTAAACAGTAAGTAAATCTTAAGAACTCTACAGTGCTGTTAATATAACAAAAAAAAAATTCTTCAAGTTCTTGTTTACTACCCCTCCACAACAAACAAAAGATCATCCAGAAATCTGGGTATAATGTAAATTTTTGACCAAAAACTATTATTCATTAAAAATTCCTGTTTCCAGTATGCCATTACAAAATTTGCAAAAATGGGAGCACAGGCAGCCCCCATAGCTACCCCAGTGACCTGTTTAAAATATTGCCCTTCAAAATGAATATAATTGTTATTTAAAACTAATTCGATTAGAGCAATAATCTTATTAATGGTGTCCTTATCATACATTCTAGTTTTTGTTAACTGAACCTCCAACTACATTATACCTTCAAAATGTGGTATAATACTAAACAGATTAACAACATCCACAGTCATCATAATCAACTCAGGCTCCCATTTTATTTCATTCAATTTCTTTAGAAAATGCCACAGATCTCTAGTAATATATTCAAATTTTTATAAGACTTTTTGCAAGCAATAATCAATATATTTGCTCATAAAGCAAGTTTTTGATCTGTTCCCATCCACAATAGGCCTAAATTTTAAATTCATAAGGCCCTTGTGGATTTTTGGTATTCCGAAAATATTCAGAATCATAGGATAATCATTTTTATATAATTATATTCATCAAGACTAATTTGGCCTTGGAACAACATATCATCCAGCGCTAGGTCTATCTTTCTATATACAATATGGATCTCATTTAAAGAGCTTTCCTCATATGTACCATCCATAAGCAATACATTTATTTTACTTAAATATTCCACCCTATTCATTAACACTACTCCACTCCCCTTATCGGTTTTCATTATGCGCACTGTTTTGTCCTTAACAAAATCATTTAACAATACTAATTCTCCACTGTTTAGGTTACTATAATAATATATATAATTTTCACCATAAGACTGTTTAAAGTGCTGCCTTATTTGTTTCTCACACATTCTTTCATAAACCCGAATAGAATTATTCAAAGGGGGATTGAAGAAACTAGTTTTATTTATTTATTTATTTAATTTATTTATTTACATTTGTAAACAGGGAGTGTCCGACTGGACGTAGGTCCATTTTCAGCGGAGGCCCAGGGAGAAAAGCTCCATAGTTAAAATAAACAGACAGTAGTTACATTGGATTACATAGCGATTAACAATTTAACATAGCAATTACTTACAACATATTTACAGATGAAGAACATAGTACATCAGTAGACAACTAGAATCGTTATCTGTGAAGTACATAACAGACATTAACAAATGTTACAATAAGAAGTTCCTGCTGTATAATAAGTACTAGGCTTATGAGCATCTGAGCTTGCTATACTCAAGGTAGTTAGTGGAGTGGAAAGAAAGATAGTGGTGGGATGGGGTGGGTGATATTAGAGTGGGAGTTGCAATGGCATAGCCAGCATGTTTTTAGGTGTGCTTTTAGTAAAGTTTTGAAGTGAATGAATGATGGTACAGAGGTAATTGTGGGTGGGAGGGAGTTCCATAATTTGGGTATGGTGCAAGAGAATAGTGATTCACCAGCTGAGTTATTGGCTTTAGTGATCTGCAAGTGATTTTTGTTGCTGGATCTTAGTGGTCTGTTGGTGCGATAGGGTTGGAGTAGATTCTGGAGGGATGGGACATTTAGTGGATGGTTTACTAGTTTGTGGGCGAGTGAGAGTTGATACCATTGAAGGAGGTGAGGGGGTTCAAGCCAGCCCAGTTCAGCAAGTGAGAGACAGTGGTGACTACAGTAGGATGCCCCTGTGGCGAATTTGGCGATTTTGTTGTAGCAGGTCTCTAGCTTGTTTAGATCACATTGTCTTAGGTTGGTATATATTGGAGAGGCAATTTTTTAAAAAACAATCCCATTAACACTTAATTCATTACCCCCTTTGCCAAACCAAACTTTAAGGTTCAATTTACGGGTAAAACATTTTAAATCAATTAAAGCATTTACTTGAATTCATACCGTGTTGTGAAGGCCTGGAACTTCTTACTTGTATCCATCATGTCAATAGTCTCTCTCTAGTCCTTTAAAACCATTCTGAAAGACTTCTAGCCAAAATCTGGTTCTGTTCTTGCTCAACCCCAGGATAAACTATATCCCTAAATATGAACAAGTGCCTATTCCTACCTTATACCTCATTACTCCCCCTTCTTCACTCACTTACTTCACTCAATTTCTCCCTCTGACTCTCTATCTAAATATGTCACAACCCTGTTTTCTTCTCTCATTTCTTAATGCAATTCCTGTTTAAACTGAATTAAGATTTCTCTAAACTGGTTAAAATTTCTCTAAATATTAAATCATTGTTATATAAGTTGTACCTATTGTAATCAGTGTAGTCACGTTATGTCTAACTTGGTATAATTATTTAATCTTTCGATGTTTTTGTATTATTTTTGAAGATTGTAAAATTATTGTTATTAATTTTTTTCTTGTAATACTTTGGAGCTTTTCAGCCTGGGCTTCTGATGAAAATGTGGACCTACTTAGTCAGACTTTCCCGGTAATCAAATGCCAATAAATAAATAATACATGAAGAATACAGAAAACACTTGGTAGTGTCACTAAACTTTAATGAGTTAGACAAATAAGGCAGAGATTAATGAAATGCAGATGACTGCAACTAAAAATATTGACAGAATGCTAAATTTACACATGAAAAAAATACCAAATATGAAATTCACAAATCACCTCAGAATAAATTATTAAATAATGGTTCTGCAGTGGCAAGATCACTTCACTACTTATGTGGGGCTGTCCTACTTCTCTAAATAGACATTCTAAAACCAATCCTGTTCTTTTACACACAGAGATTCATTGAGATGCAGTACTGAAATTACTGCTATGAGGGAATTATTATTATAAAAGCTAAACTGTAGCACTAATTTGTAATTAAGATTCAAACACAATTATTTTATAGTTGGACTCTACTAAGGCCATTCATTTAATTTTCATCAAGACCTGCAAATTAAAGTGAATTCTTATTACAGTTAACTTAGCAGTTCAAGTTTTTAGGGTCAAAACATTTACCTAATCAAACAAACTTTATATTTAGTTATATTGCATATTAGTTTAATCTATACTAAACAGCTGGAACTGTACTCCTAGATTACACTTCATGGTTTTATTAACCATAATCAATTTAAATGAATCTGTTTAAAAATTATTCATTGTTTATATTCTAATATGTAAAATCATGTAAAGTAAATTCAAATTTGTTCTGTGCAAAAAAATAATAGAAGAATATCCATTAGTTAGAGGTATCCTAGTTGTATCTCTAGAAACTAAAGTGCTGTTTCAAGTATGGTTACTACTTTATTATATCACCCTCTCCTAGGTTTACACTTCTTCTTATCTTATAGCATTAATTAGCAACAGGTTGCTGAAGTGTCAAACAATTATGTTAACTTGTTAACTTCACTTATAATTGTGATGTGAATAAAATTATTCCAGTAACACTATCTTCAATAACATATTTAAATAGGTAAATATTTATTTGGAGCACATTGAGGTTACAAAAACAATCAGAAAACTATAACTAGATAAAATATTCATGCTATATTGGTCCTTACACTTGACAGATCCTTTCCATGGCATACGTTTGCTTATAACCTCATGCAGAATCATGTCTTTAATAGTAAACACATAGTTTACTTTTGATCACGCCCTCATGCAGAACCCTGTCTTTAACATTAAACACATAGTTATGTTCGATCATGCCCTCATGCAGACTCTTACTGTTTTTTTTTGCACTTCATTTTTTTCAAGCACCTTTATTGAATTATCACTTGTGACATAGGCAAATTTACATTCATATAAAACTAATCAAACTATATTAACATAACAAACATTATACTTCACATCTATTTCTATATATCATATAGCCTAAGCAATATTACATAAATTATTCAATTCCTGCCTTTTTTATAAAGAAGAAACATCTTCATTAAACCATCACTTATTACACAGTAATCATACATTTATATAAATAAAAACAAACCACAATGACACAATCCTAGTTGCAACAATTTTACATCACAAACCATACCGACACACTCCCAGTTGCAAATATTATACATCACTTATAATCTACCCAATCCTTCTTATTCAAACATTATATAGCTCATTTAAGTCTTTTAGGCCTTGTTCCTTCCTTGCATGTATGGTTCCCACAATTTCCATTTTTTTCCTGTGTAGCTTGCTCCTACCCTTTTCTAAAGATCTCAGTTCCAGTTGTTTTATCCCGGTTCCTGTATTCACTATTTCCAGTATAGTTGGTTTAGATTTTGATTTCCATTTTCTAGTAATTGTAATTGTTTTTTGGCAGCCATCATTATAAGGACAGCAAGGCAATATCTAGGCAATTCTGATTCTGTATCAAAACTCAGAAAAATCATCTCCCTCATCAGACCAATCTGCCCACCCAGCATATCCAACAGTGCATCCTGAAAGGAATTTTTAAAGTCTGCCAACTCGCCGTACTCCCAGAAAATTTGCTCCTAGTTAGCTCTTTCCTCCCCTTTACACCTCCAACATTTACTGTCTACCTGATTAAAACTTCTCTGGAGTCTACTTGGTGAATAAAAATATCTAGGTAAGTATTTCTAGGCAAAAATCCTAAATCTGCTAGATTTTGTTTCATATTTGGGAGACAGACATATATCCTCCCATTGTTTCTTTGTGAACTGCTTATCCAAGCTCTCTTCCCAATACTTTCTAATCTCTTCTGACTGATTCTTATACTTATCAAGCAATATTTTGTATGCTCTCCTAATTATTCCTTTTTTAATGGCAGCTTCTAGAATCTAGAAAAGATGCAGAACCTTATCTTTAATACTAAATGCGGTACTTACGTATTATCGCAACCAGATTTTTCACGGCAATACTGGTTGGTTCCTGATCATGAAATATGTTCATTAATGTTTTTAAAAAGTTATATACTATGTTTTCTTTCATACTTCAGGTTGTTTTATGGGGTGTTATCAATAAAATGCAAAAAACATAGTGTTGTTGTTTCTTTATGTACTTTACTGCCAGCATGTCACGTATTGCAAGTCCTCCTGCTGAATGTTCCTTTTTTCATGGCAGCAAATGCTGTCAAATAGCAGTTATAATTTTATCTTTATTCTTCATTAACTGTAGTCAGATTATATACAAAAGATCTGAGTCGCTGGGCTGATTTCCATTTGTGTAAGGTTCATCACATTGTTTTAATATAGCTTGCATCTGTTTTACTGATATATTTGTTCTCCAAACCTTTGAGCTTCCTAGTTGTGCACAAATAATATTAAATGTATAGTGTCTGTGTCAATGTCATTATTTTACATACACAGCTCAGTCTACTGAGGTTAACATATTCAGAAGACCTAGTTCTTTTTCTAGATGACAGTGTCAGGGTGATGGTCATTGAGTTTATAGGGAAAAAAGAAGCCTTTGTGAATTTGTTTCTGGTCATTAAGTTATCAGTTAGTTTCTAGTTATGATGACTATATATTTATTTTACCTAATAGGCTCAGGGTTGTATTTTTATGATGTTTGCTTATAGGTTTCAGTGATTTTTATTCCTGCAATTCGGAAATCATATCTTTACAGTAATTCTTGTGCTGGGCTAATTTCTTTTAGGAGTCTTTTATAAGGGTTCTTTAACAAACATATTTCATGATCAGGAATCAATCAGGAATCAACGGGTATTGCCGTGAAAAATCTGGTTGTGATAATATGTAAGCACTCTAAACACATAACTTACATTTGATTGTTCCCACATGCAGAACCTTGCCTTTAATATTAAACACATAGCTTATGTTTGATGAAGCTCTCATGCAGAATCTTGCCTTAGTAATAAACACATAGCTTACGTTTGATCATCCCCTCATGCAGAATCTTGGTTTTAATAGTAAGCACATTGCTTAAATTTGATCATGCCCTCATACAGAACCATGTTTTTAATATTAAACACATAGCTTGTTTGATCATGCCCTCATGCAGAACCTTGTCCTTTAGAGTAAACACATCTGATTTTTCCCTCATAGAGAACCTTGTCTTTAATAGTAAACAAATCACTTACATTTGATCATGCCCTCATGCAAAACCTTGACTTTAATAGTAAACACATAGCTTATGTTTGATCATGAACCTTATCTATTTATTTACACTTAATTTTTTTTTCAAACATCTTTATTGAATCATCACTTGTGACATAGGCAAATTTATATTCATATAAAAGTATTAAAACTATATTAACATAACAAATATTACACTTCACATATATTGCTATATATCATATAACTTAAGCAAAATTACATAAATTATTCAATTCCAGCCTTTTTTATTAAACTAGAAACACCTTCATTAAACTATCACTTACTACATATGCAGTCATACATTTATATAAATAAAAACAAACCACACCGACACAATCCTAGTCACAAGCATTTTACAGCACAAACCATACTGACACACTCCCAGTTGCAAACATTATAACCTACCCAATCTTTCAAACTCAAACATTATATAGCTCATTTAAGTCCTGATGCCTTTTACGCCTCATTCCTCCCTTGTATGTATTGTTCCCACAATTCCAATTGTTTACTATGTAGCTTGCTCTTACCCTTTTCTAAACATCTCAATTCCAGTTGTTTTGTCTCTGTTACTATATTCATTACTTCCTGTATAGTTGCTTTCCATTTTGTAGTAAATGATTTTTTGGCAGCCACTACTGTTAGACACAGCAAGGCCTTACTATTTCTAGGCAATTCCGATTCTGCATCATAGCTCAGAAAAATCACCTACCTCATCAGACCAAACTGTCCATCCAGCATCTCTGACAGTGCATCCCACAGGGAATTATTTAAGTCTGCCAACTCACCACACTCCCAGAAAATATGTTCCTAGTTATCACTTTTTTCCCCTTCAAACCTTCAACATTTACTGTCTACCTGAGGAAAAATTCTCCTGAGTCTACATGGTGTATAAAAATATGTAGATAAACATGTCAAGGCAATAATCCTAAATCTTCTAGATTTTGTTGCATATTTGGGAGACATACATATAGCCTCCCATTGTTTCTTTGAAATTGCTTATCCAATCTCTCTTCCCAATCCTTTCTAACCTCCTCTGATTGATTCTTACAGTTATCAAACAAAATTTTATATGTTCTACTAATTATTCCTTTGTACTAGCAGCTTCTAGACTCTAGAACAGTGGTATGGTCCTGGTGTTGGTATATGGTATATACAGTTAGGGGGTATGGGGGCACATCACTCCCACATTGGGGGATGTGAGGAGCATAGCCCCCCACCTAGTTCGATTTTACCAAATAATGTAAAACAAAATCCCCACACCCCCCTAACTATATACACTACAGTAGGGAAAGGACATATACCTTTGACTTGCCTTAGAGTATTACTTGTCAGTGAAATGAGTTTTAGGTGAAATGAACATACAGTGAAATGAACTTTATGTGATTTGGTCTCAGTGAAATGGGTTTCAGTGAAATGGTCTTTCAGTGAAGTGATATGAATCCATATATATATATATATATATATATATATATATATATATATATATGTTGTTCTTCTTTCAGCTTTTCATGATTAGGGGTCGCCACAGCGGAACTCCAGTCCTCTAATGATTGGCGGTAGATTTTTATGGTGCCGAGGTGCCAGCTCTCTGCCCAACCTTCAATGAAGGCACACCCATTTACGCATATCTTTGGAATGCCACTCGACTGCGAGGACGACATGCAGACTCCACACAGAAGGCACTCCAGCTGAGAATCGAACAGGAGAATATATATATATATATATATATATATATATATATATATATATATATATATATATATATATATATATATATATATATATATATATATATATATATATATCTAGATAACCAACCTCTTACTGCAAGACATCTGCAAAAAGCCTGACAAAGTGGGGGGTTAAAGGGCAAACAATAGTGACATCTTTGAAATATGGCTGTTATACTCATAGAAATTTGCTAGAGTAGCATAGTTTGATTTAACATATAATTCCTGATAGATTCCTGGTCTGAAACACGAATGAGTGTCATTATTTACTGATGTCAATGCTTACGTCATCCCAGTGATTCATCAGAAACCGACAACGGTTATGGCAACAGACCAAACATATGAGCCATGCATCTGGACAAGACATCTGGACAGTGGAGCGGTATAACTGCAGTCACGTAACAGAATAGAAAAAACAGTGATAGCTGCCAACCATTTCACCCAGCACCTTCTGAACCACAGTAAGACCAACACAACACTACCCGACATCAGCTCTGGGGAGTTACCCATGTATTTCTAAATATATCATGCACTACAGGGATGGAACTGTAGGGAGAAGCAGATATTGGTACAAAAATGTCCACCCAAATCCATTTGCACCACAGTCACAGCAAAATGCCAGTACCCAAAATGAACTCAAGTAGAATGACTGTTTGAACAAACATATCCTGATTGCCAGTCACACACTACACCAACATATACTAGCCCAACTCACAGTCTACGGGAATCCTGAGGTGTTACAGGACATTTATCAGTCTGCCCTTACAAACATATACACCTAATAGAGCACCAGCAACTGTAGCAGCATGCACAGTCAGATAGAAAAGAATCTATGATACTCACATCTGCTACTCACCCTACTCAGCCCAATAAACATTTACACACAACAATCTTGGCAGTTTGTTAACAATGGCCAAACATGCATAACTCTAAACTGTACAGATTTCCATAGAATATCCAGGGTGTGGGACCATATTTATGACCACTGCCGCATACCACTTCCAGGAATCTGCGAAGTCACTGGGATGATACCAGGAGTGAAGTCACTAAATAATGATATACCATATCTCTGAACCTCTTACTGCAAGACATCTGTACAAAGCATGACACACTTGGGGGACAGGGGGGCTGGAAACAGTGACATATCTCACACAATAGTGTTACAAACTGAAACAGTTGCTGGTGTTACAGAGTTTGTTGTAACATAACATTCCTGTAGGATATGATGTCTGAAACAGTAATGGATGTCAACATTTACTGACTACAGTACACACATTATCCTACTGATTTCACAAAACCAGAAGTTGTCTGAGAAACATACCAAACATAACAGGCAAACCTCTGGGCAGTCTGTGGGCATCTGGACAGTTGAGAGGTATGTCAGAGACATATCACTGTCAGACATCAAGTCATAGAGAAAATACATGTCCAGACAAACCCTGTTAATCTAGCAGTCCTCTATGTGTATATCAGTAATATTTACTTGCAATCTGTACCCAATTCTGGAGCTTTGCCTCCCATGTTGTTGGGCTGTCTCAACATGTCCTATCCTGAGAGGTATTCCCACCTGCTGTCTGTGAAGCTTTAGCCCCTACACCTCCATAATGTCCTCCACACAGGTAAGGAAAAGGGGCAAGGCTCACATGAAGGACTTAATTATAGCACTTTGTTGCTATGGCATTGGCTAATGGAAAGGCAACAAAGCTGCTCTGGATGCAAATAGCAAGTAGGAGATACTGACTGGTGCACAGGCCATCACCTGCTCATGAGCATTACCTACAAAAAGCAAGCTGCTGCCTATGCAACACAGGTCTTAGCCCATCTACACAAACACAGACTGCGACTATACAAACCTAACCATTTGCATTGTTGTAAGGAAACTCTTCAGCACTATAACAGGTATGTCAATCACATAGGCTTGTAATGGAATGCAGAGGGGGATGCAATAATGTCAAACAGGACATTAAACACTAGGCTGCAACAAGACCTGCTGGACTCACATGCTGCTATCTGGCACCTATGGCCATTCCCGCTTGCCCTGTCTGCATTGACATGGATCGCATCTCTGGCCCCTGATTCACCCCAGCAATGGTCAGCTCATGTATGACTACTACTAGAGTGTCTGTTGTCCAATACTGAGTGTGATACTGCTAGGCCAGCTATCTAGGATGTTGTAATTTTTCATATGTCATCTGTGAATGATACCCTGATACATATGCTCATCTTACAAATGTAAGAGACTTATATAGGGTATGTGCATAGTATACAACAGGTGCAGAAGTGTGTGTTGAACTGTATGTGATATATTGAGCCCATAGTTGACAACTGTCCAGATTTTTGCAGACTTACCACATGTCTACCTCATATTTGTAGTCAATGCCTCATATAATTGTGTATTGTCTGGTACATCACTGGCAACCTATTAAAGGCTGAAGTCATAACATAATAGCATGCATTTGATTCTCAGATGTCATATCCTGCAGGGTAGACCTGTGAGTGCGACAACATCTTTGCTGGCAACTAAGTGTGTTTCAGCTAGATTCATAAAGTGACACTATTTTCTAGCCTTTGCTCACCAGTGATGTGTTCTTTTGTGCAGATGTCTTGCTCTAACAGGAGCTAGATATCGTAGCATGAAACCCTCTCAAAGGCAATGCTCAGAAGTCTCCATAAGCTTGATACAATCCTTGGCTGCATCCTACATGAACACAGGCATGAGCACCAGTGTCATTCCATCTGCACAGAGGACAGCCACTGTCATCTCTATACACAAAGGTGGAGCAGTCCACAGACCTAGCCAATAATATGTACATCAGCCTAACTAGCCTTCTCTGCAAGGGCATGGAAGGCAATATCAAGGACATTATAAACAAGGACATCAGCAACATAAAAATGCCTGAGCCCACAGAGCATGGTATTATCAAAGGGAGATCAGGCCTGTTAAACCTGGTCAACCTCTTTGAAGTGGACAACAAACACAAGGACCCGGGGAAGATGGTGAACAATGCCTACCTTCACCTAGCCAAATTCTCTCACAATAATCCCCAGGCAGCCAGGATACATAAGTCTACAGAGCTAGGCATCAACATGTATGTTACCAGATGAGTAGCTTACTGGCCGAATGATAGTACCCACTCGGTCAAAGTAGTGGAACCCACCCTAGTAGTAGAGTCTTCCAAAGCAGTGTACCCCAAGGATAAGTCTGGGGGCCTCTACTGTTTGAGATATACATATCTGAGGTACAGGACAAAATCAGTGGTCTGTAGCTGGCCAGGCGTACAGATGCTTGCAAGTCAGCCACTGTCTTACATTCCCCTACTGATGTGAGCATCCCCCAAGAAGTCCTCACCCAATTAATGACTGGTACAAGAAGCATTTCCAAAAACTGAATGTCAGGAGAGGCATCATTCTCCCTACTGTGGCAGATGTCATCCACACTAATACTAATTATGACAGTAATAATGTACTTAGCATGCAATCAGGTGTGAGGCGACTTGTGCACCAAGGTTGGTAAGCAACCTGACAGTTTCCCACCATGTGGGCACCATTGTACAGAAGGCTGTCTACATGGCCCCCATCACAAATATGGGTATGTCATCCAGGGACCAGGAGACCAAAACATCCCTGTACTCCACCCTTATCAGATGCATTAACAAGTACAATGGCTCCTTTGGCATACGTTGCCAAGCAAATGCAGCAGTTGCAGAGACCACAGAGGTTCCTGACCAGGCAAATCCAGGGTCTGTAATACCTATCCAATACAGGTAGGCTGAAAGCCCTGTCACTGTACTCAGTCCCATACAGACTGATCATAGGTGACCTATGTCTGGCATACAAGGCCATTTCTAAACCAGCATTGATGGTGTTTTTGCATATCTGTAAGACAAGCCCCACTCATGCATCATGCATACAAGGCCTTCACCTGGTCTGTGACATGTATAGGACTTGGCAGGATAGGGTAGTGTCCCACACAGGACACTGTCTGCAAAATACACTCCCTCCCCATGTTTATCAGAGTATGTGTATAGCCCTCTTGTAAAAGAAGCTGAACAACTGCATGGGAAATGGATGGGACACCCCTGGGATCCCATGGGTATACCAGCTGGACAGGGGAAATAGGTGCTGGCTTGGACAGGACTTGTGTGAACATCTGGACCAGGCTTATGAGGGCATCAGGACCAGTAGCCTGGTATCATCTTATGAGGCTATGCACCAAATACTTTACATGTTTCCTGTATGTATTGTAGACTGTCCTGCAATGATGTCTGAAATGAATCCCTGTGAGTCTGAACTGTATGGGTACTGCAGTGATAGTGTATATTCTTGTCCCTTCATCGGTTTTCATCAGATATCCTTACACCTTGTCATTCTGTGTGGTCTGTATAGCAGGAAGTCAGCTCTTACAGTACATGCATATGCACTTGGTGACACTGTATAGCTCATTCCAATAGCCTTGGTCTTGGTCACAATTACCATTCTGCTACTAGGCCCATCACACAGTAGGAGTTGTCACCCTGTGTTGTGGGTCTTAAAATAGCAGTGAAAGAGATGGATTGTGGCAGGCAGAACTACCATAAGTTCTGCCCTGAAGAGCCAATAGGTGTTACAGCTGTGGGAGACTGTACCAGGACTGTGTGTGTGTGTGTGTGTGTGTGTGTGTGTGTGTGTGTGTGTGTGTGTGTGTGTGTGTGTGTGTGTGTGTGCTTGTGTGCGCGTGTGTGTGTGTTTGTGTATGCATGTGTGTGTGTGTATATCAGCAAACATAATACTGCAGAGTATTAATTCACATATGTTGTCTTGCCCTCGCAGGTGAACAGAGGGGTTGGTGTCCCTCCCCCTTACAACCTGATGTCAGTGTCTTAGAAGACTCCCATGATGATGGTAGTCATAGTGAGGCACAGGTGGGGTTATCAGTGCCTGAATCCATGCCATTGTTTGGTATCCCACTTTCACCCATTGTCCCCATACACAGTCAGTATGCCGTCACATACCCAGTCTCAGGCAGCCATTGATAATAGGCAGGTTAAGGGTGGTGGCATGGAACAGGCTAGTGTGTTGAGTATGGTGAGTTTGAGCATAGACACCAGACATAGAAAGAGATCAGGCAAGGTCACACACAGGCAGATGGACAGGGTTGCTTGACAGAGGACTGCTGCCCATGAAGGGCTTGTCGCAAGTGCCACAGCAGGTGTTACCAGATGCATGTTATTATCTCTCATGGAGGCACAGGTGCATACTGAATGTAACATCAGACAGATGTTCAGGGTCATGAATGCAGCACTCCCTGCCATGCACGATGACCTCCATGGCATTTGTGATGCCATGCGTCATTTTGCCAATGTCGTGGACAGACAGTGGGGTGAGACATTGACACTGCTCAACCATGCAATGTTTGTGCTTGAGCATGTGGTGGGAGTAGGGCATTGACCAGGTGGACATAGGTCAGCAACATAATTAGCTGTGAGCTCACATGACCATGCACATTCATAGTCCTGTAGTGGCAGTACCAACAACTTTACCAAAGGGAGGGTGGTGTGCGCACAACACTGGAGGAGGCCATAGGCACATTGTCCTGGCCAGTCCCATCAGGGACGCAGATCCAGCAGACAGGAATTACTATCAGGGAGTAGTACTGCATCTGTCCTTGAGCCTGGCAGTGCCAGTGATACCCCATGGCAGAACCAGTTACCAATTCCCTGCCAGGAGAAGGTTAACCGTACATCCTACCATGTACAGTCGACGGCTGTCCAACATAGTCCTGTGTTGGGCATCTACATCGCTTGATAGAGTGAGCATTGCTTAAACATCCCATAGGAGATAAATAAAAATATACAGATAAAATCCTAATGATGAGATAGAGTAGTAGTTAGAGTCCCAGCTTCAGATGCAGGTGTTCACGGTTCAAGTAGCAAGACAGGCACTTTATTTTTACATGGGAAAGCATTGTTAAAATGATTTTTTATGTTAAATTATGTAGTAATTGATATTTTCACCCAGTGTAGTGTACCAGGTCCAAAATGGAAGTGTAAGTACATATAATGTGAAATCACCCATGTATACACAACTGTCCCATACAGTATAGTCACATCCCAAAGTAATGTAATGAAAGCACATAGGGGGATGTTAGTAAAGTAAATAATATATACTTAATAATATGTCAGTAATGATAAATTAATCTACAATCCTGATATTTTATTAAAATAAAAACTGAGCAATGGTAAGCAGTGCTCAGCTCTGCTTAGACATGAATTTTAAGCAGTGGTTAGCTCAGCTAAGCAGAATTGTGTACCACTAATCACTGCTCAGCATCTAGCCCTTTAAGCACAGCTTAAGCAAAGCTAAGAGGATGCAGGTGTCTGTTAGCATCGCTTAACTTCATGCAAAACCGCGCAAGTCTGTTTAAAGCCACATAAAACTGCTTTAATCACTCTGTCTCCATAAGCCTCTGTTCTGCCCAGCAACAAAATCTCTGGAAGGTCTCAAACCCAGGACTCTGTGCACTGTAGTCAGAGCAATGTACCACAACACCATCTGAGCTATAGGAATTGCTGATGCTTTTTCAAACATATCATGCAGTAGACAGAGGCATTCAACAGTAGGGAAAAATTCTGTGGAATCAGTCATGTTTTTTATATATATAAAATATATATATATATATATATATATATATATATGTTTTTATATATATAAATATATATATATATATATATATATACATATATATATATATATGTGTGTGTATGGTGATACATATATATATATATATATATATTTATATATATATATATATATATATATATATATATATATATATATATATATTCATGTATGTATATACCATGCAGTGCAGTCATACCTCAGATCATACCTCTCAACCTCTTAGTGCAAGAAATCTGGACAAAGGCTGTCAAAATGGGGGGACAATGGGCCAAAATTAGGGACATGTTTTAAATATTGCTCTTATAAACTTAGAAAGTTGCTACAGTAACAGGGTTTGTGTCTGCATACATTTTCTGAAGGATATGTGGTCTGAAACTGAAATGTTTGTTATTATTTATTGATATAAAACCTCAGATCATCACAGTGATTTGCCAGAGAAATACAAATAGTTTGTGGAACAGACCAAAAATATGATCCAAATATCTGAACATTCCGTGGAACTCCTGGCAGTTGAGAGGTATGCTCAGAACCCCTTAGTGCAATTAATCTGGACCAAGCATGACAAAGTGGGGGGATAAAGGCATGATAATAGGAACATATCTGAAATACGTGAGGAGATAAGCTGAGAGAGTTGCTACAGTAACACCGCATGTTTTAACATATATTGACTGAAATATCATATGTCCAAGACTCAATTGCTTCTCATTAGTTAGTGACCTCAGTCCTCACATCATCCCACTGATTTGTCAGAAATATACAACAGTTATGGGGACCAGACCAAAGATATGAGCAACACAACTGGACATCCTACGAATATCTGGACATAACATAACATTAGGGAAACTACATGGAGCTGCCAAGCATGTCACCAAGCACAGTCCAAACTACAGTCAGACCAACACAATGCTACCCCAAATCAGCTCTGGGGATTTGCACATGCATTTGCAAATATATCAGGCACTACAGGGATGTAACAGTAGTGAAAAACAGGCACCGGTGTGGAAGTGCATACCCACAACCGATTGCACCACAGTCACAGTGACATTATGGTAAGCCAACTGAACACTAGAGTGTAATGACTGTGTGAACAAAAATATCCTGTATGCCACTCACATACTACCTCTACATATACAGCCCCAAGTCACAGTGTAGGAGGATTCCTGAGGTGGTCCGGGACATGCCTCAGTCTGCCCCTACAAACATATACAGCTGATAGACCACCAGAAACTGGAGCAGCAAACACATAAGTTCATAGGTTCATAGGTCCATACTGGGCTATCTGCCCTGGGGCAATTATAAGCCTAGCCCGATTTTGTATGGCTTACGCCACCCCTTGATTTGAGTATACTGTGCCCTTTTTAAGGTTTAGTTTACTGTGCCTCTGTCTAATAGTGACACAGGTAGTAATCCCTGGGACAAACCTACGATCCCCCATCCACTTATCGAGATTCTTCTTGAAGAGATTCAGTGAGGTTCTCTGCCTCACATGAACTGGAATTCTATTCCAGAGCGAAGGGAGCCTCTGGGTTATGAACCTGTCCCTCCAGCAAGTTCTATTTATTTCTGTGCTGAGGTTCAAGTCCCTCGAGCGTGTGGCTCTAAGGGATTTAGATTTACTGAGGTGGAGCATGTCCATTAATTCTGGATTTGACATAGCTTTGTATGTCAGGCATAGATCGCCACGAAGTAGGCGGTATGCAACTGAGTAGAGCTGGAGTTTTTTTAACCGAGCAGCATATGGCATCTGTTTGAGACCCTTGATCCTCTTGGTGAGATACTTTTGGGGTCTTTCTAATTGCTGCAGGTTTCGGGTAAGGTACATCCCAAAAGGGGCATTGTATTCTATGATGGGCCTGATGAGGGATGAATAAAGGGGCACGATTACCTCTCTTGATCTAGATGTGAAACCCTTCATGATGAGGTGGTCTATGTAGAAGGTCTTTCTAACCACTTTGGCAATGTGGTTTTCAAAGGAGAGATTGCTATCAACTTGGGTCCTCAGGTCCCTAATAACTTTCTCTGTACTTAATGGGTTTCCGCCTATGTGGTAATTTGTGGGCACATTGTTTTTGCCAAAGGGTATGACTATACATTTTTTGGCATTTAGCTTTAAACCATGGCGCTGGCACCAGTTATCTGTCTCTGTGAGACCTTTTTGAAGGATGTTTGTGTCAGCTGGAGAGTTGATTATGGCACCCAGTTTGCAGTCGTCTGCGAACTTGGTGATCCATAGTCCTCCCACGTTTGCCTGTACCTCGGAAAAGTATATACCAAACAAGAGTGGTCCCAGGACAGAACCCTGTGGGACGCCACTTGTGACCGGTTTCAAGTCTGACATGGCTCCAGCAACTCTCACTCTGTGGGTTCTATCTTTGCACCAGTTTGCAACCCATCTTGTGACATAGGGGTTTATATTTAAGCTGGATAGCTTATCTATGATGTCCGAGTGGGGTATTGTGTCAAATGCCTTTGCAAGGTCCAGATAGGCTTGTGGACTACCTTCCCTTCATCTATGGCTTTGGTGACTGTTTCAAAGAAGTTAACCAGGTTCAAAATGCAGGATCTGCCCTTGACAAAGCCGAACTGGATAGGATCTAGTGTCTGTAGGTCCCCAATGTCTTTGTTTGTGAGCTCCATGATGATCCTCTCCATAGCCTTGCAGACTAAGCTTGTCAGGCTTATGGGGTGATAGTTTCCAGGGTCCATAGAGGCTCCACCTTTGTGGAGTGGGACCACTGTTGCTGTACGCCATTCTGTGGGCACATATCCTGTAGTGAGGCTGAGATTGTGTAGCTGTTTTATTTGAGGGATTAGTTCCTCTTGTAGTTCATGTAGGACGCAACCTGGGATGCCATCTGGTCCCATGGAAGCAGTGTTTTTTGCTTTGGAGAGGGCAGCCTTCACCTGAGCATCTGAGATGTTTGGGAGACAGCCCTCTGCCAGGATAGATACTTGCTCTTTTGGGGGGGGGGTGGAGAAGTTTGCACTGAACCTGTCTGCCAGGATATTGGCGATGTCTGTGGGTTCAGTGTATTTTTTGTCGTTTAGAATCAACTCAGAACAAGTCTGGGAGTTGCATCCCAGGTTTCTAACATAACTGAAAAAAGCCTTATGATTGTCTTTGGTGTCCTGTGCAATTTTTCTCTCGAAGCTGGCCTTGGAGGATTTTATGAGGATCGTAATTTTTTGCTAGTACTGATCAGAGATGCCTTCCCTATTAGGGATTTTGCTCTATCATGTAGTAGCTTCCTCCTTCTGCTGTACAGTTTATTTATGGCAGGGGTCCACCAGACTGGACGCCTGCCTTTGGATGATTGGGTCTTGGTTTTGTTTGGGATAGCATGATCCATGCATTCCTGGAGATGTCCGTAGAATGTATTTATATAGGATTCTGCAGTTTGAGCTGTAGTTTCCACTGGCCCTGGGGCCTTGAAGGATTCCACTTCAGATTTGAGAAGTGAGAAGTTCGCTTTTGAGAAGTTTTTCACTGTGGTTTTCTGGGCTGGGGGTAGAGTCGGATGTGGACATCCAGTGAAATTAATTTATGGTCTGATCTTACCAATGAGGGATTTACTTTTGGTGTGGAGCATAGAGTCCCCATGTTGGTAATGATCAGATCTAGTATGTTGTCCCCTCTTGTGGGAGTGGTGACTAGTTGTTCCATAGCATTTGAGTTTATAATTTCCAGGAATCTTTGGGCTAAGGTGCTGGGGCTTGGGTAGTGCTCCCAGTCAATGTTTGGGTAGTTGAAGTCGCCCAATTTAATGGTGTTCGGAGAGATCTTCATGTTCTCCAATGTTTTCAGGAAAGCCGAATGGGATTCCTGACTTTGAGAGGTTGGTCTGTAGGCTGCTATAAACTGAAAAGCAGTCTTGCCCACTGTTAGTTGCACATGGATGGTCTCCGATACTTCATACAATGCCACTAACCTGGAGGTGTGGATATCCTTGATAAATATGGAAACTCCCCCGCCTTTTGTGGTTCGTTCCGGGTTTTGGGGCCGAAAAGCATGATATGAGATATAGCCTGGTAGTGCTGGGGTGCACTCTGGAGCCTTGAACCAAGTTTCTGTCACTGCACAGATATCGATGTTCTTCATACTGAGGAGAACTTCGAGGGCGTGCATCTTGAGGTTAAGACTTCTGGCGTTTAGTAGCATTACCCTTAGTTTCTTGTTCCTTGTGCTGTCTATGGGGGTGGGTTTGACTTTTGAGCCTTGCCTAAAAAAGGCACTATGGGGGTGGCAAGAGCCTTTTCCAATTTCCGAAAGCCCAGTAGTGACAGGTGCAAGCCGTCCCTAGCGAAGCAACATGGCTTGTCGAGCATGTCATCCCAGGCTGACAGACACTGGATCCCCTTTGAATGACACCAAAATTTTAGCCAATTGTTAAAATCGATCATTTTGTCTTTGTACTGTGGCATCATTCTAGGTGAGGGTAAGATGCTGCTCAAGGTCAGGGTCATACCAGCCTGGGCTACATGATCAGAGAGCTCTTCTATGTCTCTTTTCATGTAGTCCAGGGAGGTACGTCTCAGGTCATTCACACCAGCATGTACAATGACTGAGTCATATTTGTATTTGCTTTTGAGTGACCTGAGTGCTTGCGTTATGTGTCGGATCCTAGCACCCGACAGGCAGCTCACCGTGACCTTCACTTTATTCAGCCTGGTGAGCGGGACGTCAGTGTGTCTGACAATAGAGTCACCTATAACAAGAGTATCAGATGTGTTATTCAGCCTTAAGGGCTGTGGCTGCTTGGCACACACTGACTTTGTGGGTTATGTGTTGTGTGTGTTTTGTTTTGAGGTAGCGATTGCTTGGATGTCTGCTTTGGAGGTCTCTGTTGCTTAGGTAGATTTTTATTTAGAGCCTCCGAGTATGTTTTTGTGTATTTATGTGTTTGGTTCATTGATGTGGTGGGACTATGTGATACTGGAATTGTGTTGTGTGAGTTTACCGTCTCCTCCTGACTGGTTACACCAGTTTTGAGATGAGAGAGCTCAGCCTCCAGTTTGGCTAAATAGTTGCATCTCTCACATATATTTGAACCTGTTTGGAGGAGGAGAGGGTTGTCCATGTACATGTGGCAGTTGTAACATTGCCTCAAAATTCCCAGATTTACCAGCTGGACTGGAGAGGAAACCATTGACTGAGCTTTGGACATGCTAGAGTAATAGGGAAACTGAATTTAAGATGGACCAATAGAGGACAGGGTAATCATAGAGAGTATAAGAGTAAGTAGTGCTTATGGTTTAATAGTGCTAACTTGTAGGATTACTTAATTGGACCAGTGAAGGGCCTTAGAATGAGAATATGGTGTTTAAATTGAGAGATAGAGCAGTTCTAAGGGAAAAAGTGAAGAGCAGACTTTGTGGAGCCAGGAATAGTTTAAACCCAATTAGGCGGCGCTGCCCGCTGTTGCGCTA
Organism: Protopterus annectens; assembly: GCF_019279795.1. Lineage (NCBI taxonomy): Eukaryota > Metazoa > Chordata > Ceratodontiformes > Protopteridae > Protopterus > Protopterus annectens. Next base: position 1,906,883,300 of record NC_056733.1, read on the forward strand.
TGCACAAAAACGTGCAAAACCGCGCAAAAGAGGGTTTTAAGAGAGGAAGATGAAGGAGTTTTGGAACTGACCCAAAATGGCCAATAAAACTACAGTTTCAAGTCAGTAACCACTCCCACAGGGGCACACAGGCTGCTCAATGTTTTTCACTGCCACTGATCAACAGAGAGACTTTCCTTTAGCCCAAGCAAAAAATGGCCACACAGAAACTTACAAACAGTTCAAGAACAGCAAGCCTGTAACTGAACTTTTTTAAATCTCAGAAAAGTGGGAAAAAAGCAAGATTTTTTTTTTTTGTTTGTTTTTTCAGAGATAGCAGAGGTTAACAAGTATCAACAAGTTATAACAGTGCAGTAAATGACCCCACACAAGAGTGCTAGGCCAAAGACAGATAAAATGCAAGTTTTGAGAAAAAAATGATTTTAAAAATAAGTGCAAACAGGAAATTCAGTAAACAGCTCTAGGTTGTGCTCTAAATACAGTTACTAATGCAGAAATCAAATTTAACAAGCCAGAAAATGCCCAGAATAGGTGGCTATGCAGAAAAACTTAGCAAATAAACAAAGGAAAAATACTTAAAGTCTCAAAAGTGGCTTCTTTCTACTCTCAGCATTTTCTCCTCTTGGTGGGTGCTTCACCAACAGCCAACAAGCCTGAAAAGACGCCAAAACCATGAGGCAACCAGTATGATAGAAAGGGCCCATGACTGTCACATGTAACCTCCTCCCTACACAGCCCAACTAACATTTACAAACCACACTGCTACACAATTCTAACAGTCTGTTAACAATGACCAGAAAATCACAGACATCTCAACTGTACAGATTCACACAGAATGTCCAGGCTTTGACCTCATGTATAATGTAATTATTTAACCATCAGTTCTGTGATGTTAAACAAGAAACAACATTCACTAAACACCTCTTCATTAAGTTGGCAAAAACAGCTTTTCAATTTATTACAATCAGATGGTTTCCAGGTCTCTTACATGTACTTTATATTTTAGATTTCACATTTTAATCTTTTAATATGTCATATATTTTTTACTAATGTGACTAGATAATATAAACTCACGTTAATGTAATATATATATATATATATATATATATATATATATATATATATATATATATATATATATATATATATATATATATATATTTTTTTAACAGTGGGTTTGAATTTATTTTTGATGGTTTATAGTGATTCATTGATTTGGGGGTCACATGATGCTATGAGTGGATATTTAAGCACATGGTTGCTCATTTTTAAAATGTTCTGAAGAAGCCCGGGATTGTTCCCAGGGGAAAGCGCTTAACTATTATCTTGTTGTGACTTCCACTGTGGGTGTTTTGCTTGTGACATTAGTTTTTACTTTGGAATAAATCTTTTTGTATTCACCGCATCTCGTTTTTGGAAATAGATTTGGATTTAACACAGTTGGTTTGACATTGCAAGACATTATTTATTGGTCCTCCTGCTGCATCGTCTTGGTGTTTTTTGTGGTTTTCTACTAATTGTTATATGTCTGGGAGTCTGCTACATCATTCGGATGACATCAGAATGAAGGTACTAAATAATGTTATATCATACCTATCAACCTCTTAGTGCATGACATCTAGACAAAGCCTGACATAATTGGGAGACAGAGGTCCCAAAACAGGGGCATATTGGAAATATTATTCTTATACAGTAAAATAAAAACAGGCAACCTTGTATCCGGAAAGCGAACTTGTAAATAATAACAAGCCAAGAAATGGAACTTCTCCTGAACGCATAAATTTATTATCACAAAGAAACAAGCATTTTTGCCGTGACTCCTGTCACAGCTTCATCAGAGATAACAATTAGGACAGCTAAAAAACGCCAATTTAAATAGTAAGAACAGGAAGTGAGCAAATAAATACATTTCCTGCAAATGTTTTTGTGCAGGTTTAATGTAAAAACCAACAATTCATAACATTGCACAGTTAACACATTAATAACAAGATATATCAAAAGATCTTATTAAAAAAATATTCTAAATGTTTTTAAAAATATATTTAACTAAAATATATGTAACTAAATATATTTAACTAAAATGTTTGACTAGTACTTGTAGGAAATACAGAAGCAGTTTAGAAATCCTCTGTATTAAGAAATTTTAAATGCAGAAAAAAACTTCAGTGAACAATTTAAGTTCATTAACCACACCAAATAAAATTACATTAAAGAAATCACCTAAAATAACTCTTTAACTTTAATACAGTTGATATATTGCAGTTTTCATTCAGACCCGGAGGTCTGAATGCGTCCAATTTTAACAGCCATATCAATTCTAAATTTTCAAGAATCAAAGAAAAAGGACCACCTCTAATTGTTGGAACCACTTGATCAATGCCCATAAAGCTGAAATTATGACCTGGATTGGTATTAACATGTTTAGCTAGGGCGTTTTCCATCAAGGATTTTTTAATTGCATATGGATGTTGGTATATCCTCTCTTTGAGTTTACGATCAGTCTTCCCTATGTAAAACGATGGACAACAATTACATAGGGCGATGTAAATAACTGATTTTGATTCACAAGTGATCTTATGATGGATTAGGAACTTTTTCTTCCTCACTGTAAATGAGTTTCCTGTTCTGATAAATTTACACCAGTTACAGAAACCACATTTAAAAGATCCCTTTAATCTATTGAAACCACAAGAGCTTACTGAGTGTTGTAACAATTCTTTTAAATTACTACCTCTTCTGTAAATGACATAAGGGCGAACCCCTAACTTGTCAATTAAAGGTGGGGAATTGATTACTAAGGGCCAATTTTTTAAAATAATAGCCCAAATGCTCAGTGAGTTCAAGTTGTATTGAGTAATAAAACTCAAAGAAAAATTCCTTCCCTGTTGTGTGCTAGTAACAGAAAACTCAGGACCAACAGTTACGTTGTCAGAAACTAGAGGAACAGAGTTAAGTTGATACAGTAAAGGTTTATAAATGCCTTCAACCCATTTAGAATCTACTTCGTGGATAAGCCCATCAACGAGTGACAAGGGATATCCACGGTTGATAAATAAATCTTTCAGAAACTGACATTCATGTCTAAAGTCTTCAAGTGTACTGCACATCCTTCCTGCTCGAACTAGTTGTCCCTTAACAATGGACTTCTTCTGCTTAGGTGGATGGGAACTAGAATAGTGCAGGAAGGAGTTGCAGTAAGTCGGCTTTCTAAAGATCGTAGAATAGAAAACAGTTCTACTGAAATCCTTAGCAAGTCTCACATCTAGGTAATCTATCTCCAATGTTGAAAATTTGTGTGTGAATTTTAGACATTCTGTAGTAGCATTTAGTAAGTCTACAAATGTTTTTGCTTCATCTTCACTGCCCTTAAAGAGGATAAATATGTCATCCAAAAATCTTGTGTAGTAAGTGACATACCTCATAAAATTCTCATTGGCCATTAAAAAGTGCTTTTCCCAAAAGGCTACAAATAAATTAGCCACACTCGCCCCACAGGGCGAGCCCATGGCTATTCCGCACTTTTGTAAGTAAAACTGCTGGTCAAATAAGAAAAAGTTAGATGACAGCACTATGTCTAAAAGTTCAGTGACTATATCTATCTCAGACTGAGGTGCATTTAAATCATTAAGCAGTAATTGAATCCATTCAACTGCCTCAGTGTGTGGAATAGATGTATATAAATCGACAACATCTATTGTCAAAAAATTAGAAACGTGGTCAAATGGTATATTGTTAATGTCAGATAGAAAAGACCATAAGACCTACATAGGTCGTCTATGACCTACCCCTGCTCAAAGTTAATCGACAACATCTTGTCCAAATATGTGAGGCAAATTCCAACAATCTGTAAAGACTCATGGTCTTTTCTATCTGACATTAACAATATACCATTTGACCACGTTTCTAATTTTTTGACAATAGATGTTGTTGATTTATATACATCTATTCCACACACTGAGGCAGTTGAATGGATTCAATTACTGCTTAATGATTTAAATGCACCTCAGTCTGAGATAGATATAGTCACTGAACTTTTAGACATAGTGCTGTCATCTAACTTTTTCTTATTTGACCAACAGTTTTACTTACAAAAGTGCGGAATAGCCATGGGCTCGCCCTGTGGGGCGAGTGTGGCTAATTTATTTGTAGCCTTTTGGGAAAAGCACTTTTTAATGGCCAATGAGAATTTTATGAGGTATGTCACTTACTACACAAGATTTTTGGATGACATATTTATCCTCTTTAAGGGCAGTGAAGATGACGCAAAAACATTTGTAGACTTACTAAATGCTACTACAGAATGTCTAAAATTCACACACAAATTTTCAACATTGGAGATAGATTACCTAGATGTGAGACTTGCTAAGGATTTCAGTAGAACTGTTTTCTATTCTACGATCTTTAGAAAGCCGACTTACTGCAACTCCTTCCTGCACTATTCTAGTTCCCATCCACCTAAGCAGAAGAAGTCCATTGTTAAGGGACAACTAGTTCGAGCAGGAAGGATGTGCAGTACACTTGAAGACTTTAGACATGAATGTCAGTTTCTGAAAGATTTATTTATCAACCGTGGATATCCCTTGTCACTCGTTGATGGGCTTATCCACGAAGTAGATTCTAAACGGGTTGAAGGCATTTATAAACCTTTACTGTATCAACTTAACTCTGTTCCTCTAGTTTCTGACAACGTAACTGTTGGTCCTGAGTTTTCTGTTACTAGCACACAACAGGGAAGGAATTTTTCTTTGAGTTTTATTACTCAATACAACTTGAACTCACCGAGCATTTGGGCTGTTATTTTAAAAAATTGGCCCTTAGTAATCAATTCCCCACCTTTAATTGACAAGTTAGGGGTTCGCCCTTATGTCATTTACAGAAGAGGTAGTAATTTAAAAGAATTGTTACAACACTCAGTAAGCTCTTGTGGTTTCAGTAGATTAAAGGGATCTTTTAAATGTGGTTTCTGTAACTGGTGTAAATTTATCAGAACAGGAAACTCATTTACAGTGAGGAAGAAAAAGTTCCTAATCCATCATAAGATCACTTGTGAATCAAAATCAGTTATTTACATCGCCCTATGTAATTGTTGTCCATCGTTTTACATAGGGAAGACTGATCGTAAACTCAAAGAGAGGATATACCAACATTCATATGCAATTAAAAAATCCTTGATGGAAAACGCCCTAGCTAAACATGTTAATACCAATCCAGGTCATAATTTCAGCTTTATGGGCATTGATCAAGTGGTTCCAACAATTAGAGGTGGTCCTTTTTCTTTGATTCTTGAAAATTTAGAATTGATATGGCAGTTAAAATTGGATGCATTCAGACCTCCGGGTCTGAATGAAAACTGCAATATATCAACTGTATTAAAGTTAAAGAGTTATTTTAGGTGATTTCTTTAATGTAATTTTATTTGGTGTGGTTAATGAACTTAAATTGTTCACTGAAGTTTTTTTCTGCATTTAAAATTTCTTAATACAGAGGATTTCTAAACTGCTTCTGTATTTCCTACAAGTACTAGTCAAACATTTTAGTTAAATATATTTAGTTACATATATTTTAGTTAAATATATTTTTAAAAAAGATTTAGAATATTTTTTTAATAAGATCTTTTGATATATCTTGTTATTAATGTGTTAACTGTGCAATGTTATGAATTGTTGGTTTTTACATTAAACCTGCACAAAAACTTTTGCAGGAAATGTATTTATTTGCTCACTTCCTGTTCTTACTATTTAAATTGGCGTTTTTTAGCTGTCCTAATTGTTATCTCTGATGAAGCTGTGACAGGAGTCACGGCGAAAACGCTTGTTTCTTTGTGATAATAAATTTATGCATTAAGGAGAAGTTCCGTTTTTTGGCTTGTTATTGTTTACAAGTTCGCTTTCCGGATACAAGGTTGCCTGTTTCTATTTTTCAACGGTTTGCTTTTTTGGTTACTAGATTCTTATACAGTAGCTATAAAAAGTGTACACACCCCTATTAAGTTGCCAGGTGTTTGTGATATAAACAAAATGAGACCACAATAAATCATTCCAAACCTTTTCCCACCTTTAATGTGACCTATACCCTGTACAATTCAATTGAAAAGAATCAAATCTGTTAGGGGACCAAATATGAAGAATAAAAAACTTACAATAAGCTGGATGCATAAGTGCGCACACCCTTAAACTAATACTTTGTTGAAGCACTCTTTGATTTCATTACAACATTCAGTCTGTTTGGGTACACACCTGCCATCAATTAAAGAGACTCTGAGTAACATCAAATAATGGTCAGCTGTCCTAGTAGGGTTTACCTGACATTTAATCATTTGCATGGTACAGCAAAAGCCATGGTTCACAGAGAGTTTACAAAGCATCAATGGGATCTCATTATTGAAAGGTATCAGTCAGGCGTAGGGTACAAAAACATTACCACAGCATTGCATATACCATAGAACACAGTGAAGACAGTCATCAGAAGGTGGAGAAAATATGGGACAATGGTGACATTGCAAAGAACTGGACATACCTCCAAAACTGATGAAAAGACATGAAAAAAACTGATCAGGGAGGCTGCCAGGAGATCTGCAGCAACACTGAAGGAGTTGCAGGAATCACTGGCAAGTACTGGTTGTGTACTACATGTGACAACAGTCTCCTGTATTTTCCATATGCCTGGCCTATGGGGTACTGTTGGAAGATGGAAGCCTTTTCTCACACAGAAAAACATCCAGGCCTGGCTACAATTTGCATAAAATACATCAAGTCTCCCAAAAGCATGTGGGAAAATGTGTTTTGGTGTAATGAGACCAAGATTGAACTTTTTGGCCACAATTCCAAAAGGTACATTTGGTGCACAAACAACACTTCACATCACCATAAGAACACCATCCCCATGGTGAAGCATGGCGTTGACAGTGTCCTTCTTTGGGGGTTGCTGTTCATACGCTGGATCTGGGGCATTAGTCAAGGTGGAGGGAATTATGAACACTTCCCAATACCAAACACTTTTGGCCCAAAACCTTCAGACTTCTGCCAGAATGCTGAAGATGAAGAGGATTTTCACCTTTCAACATGCTAATGAACCAAAGCATACATCCAAATCAACAAAAGAATGGATTCACCAGAACACAATCAAGGTTGTGGATTGGCCCAGCCAGAGCCCAGACCTAACTCCAATAGAAAATCTGCAGTGTGACCTGAAGAGGGCTGTGCACAAGAGATGCCCTCACAATCTGACAGAGTTGTAGGGCTTTTGCAAGGAAGAGTGTGCAAATATTGCCAAGTCAAGCTGTGCCATGCTGATAGACTCCTTCCCAAGAAGACTGAATGCTGCAATTAAATAAAAAGGTGCTTCAACAAAGTTATCAGTTTAAGGGTGTGCACACTTACGCAACCAGCCTATTGTACATATTTCATTTATTATACTGTACACCTAACACATTTGTTTGTTTATCAATTGGATTGCGCATGTTATATGTCACACTAAAGGTGGGAAATGTTTTGAAATGATTTATTGTGGCCTCATTTTATATATTACAAAACACTGGCATGTTAACAGGGGTGTGTACATTTATAATATCCACTGTAAGCTTGGAAAGTTGTTGGTGCAACAGGATTTGTTTTAACATACATTTACTGCAGGTTTTGAAGTCTGAAACTCAAATATATGTCATTAATTAGTGATGTCAGTCCTCAAATCATCCCAGTAATGTGTCAGACAACCACAGGCTTAATGAGGAACAGAGCAAAAATATGACCCATCTATCTAGACATTCTGCAAAACTCTGTACAGTTGTGAGGTATGCTCTGTAGGAGTTTCCACTGTGCTATACAGGTGAGCAGTAATAATGTGTACATGCGTGCAGTGTGTGCTAGATGAAGGCTCATCACCTCCTAACACTACTCATGTATCCAAAAGGAGTATATTAGTAGTAACATGGAGTGAAAATGGCTGCACTGCATAATGTTGAAGGCCTGTCCAAAGTGTGTATGTTGTGGTCTGACTGTGTATCATGCATGTCACCATTTGGATATTGTGAAGTCTGTGTAATGCCTTTGTGCCACCTCACCTGTATACATGTGTGTGTGTTTGTGTGTGTGTGTGTGTGTGTGTGTGTGTGTGTGTGTGTGTGTGTGTGTGTGTGTGTGTGTGTGTGTGTGTGTGTCTGTGTGCACGTGTGTGTGTATGTGTACCAGCCAACCTTATAATGCAGGTACTAATTTACATATGTTATCTTTCTCTCACAGGTAGCTATGGGGATCATGGTCCCTCACACTCAGAACCTGATTTGAGTGTCTCTGTAGACTTTGATGATGATGGTGGTCATAGTAAGGCACAGATGGGGTTGTCAGGGGCTGAATCTTTGCCATCAGTTGGCATCTCACTATTGATCACAATGTCCCTGCACACAATCTCAATGCCCACACATAACCCATCCCCAGCGGCCACAGATAATGGACAGTTGATGGGTGGTGGAATGGAACAGGCTAGTGTCGTGACTATGGCAAGTGTGAGTGTAGACACTAGCCATAGCCAGAGTGCAGACGAGGTCCCACACAGGCGGATGGACAGGGGTGCTTGAAGGAGGACTGCTGCCCATCAAGCCCTCATCACAAGTGCCACACCAGGTGTCACCAGACGCATGTTTCAGGCCATCATGAAGGCACAGACACATACTGATAGCATCACCAGACAAATACTCAGGGTCTTGGATGCACATCATCTTGGTGTCTGCTGCACACTACATAACCTTGCTGAGGCCATATGTGACAATACAGAGTTCATGAATAGACAGTGGGATGAGACCTTGGCACTCCTGGACCATGGAATGTCTGTGCTGGAGCGTGTGGTGGGAGATGGGCGGCAGCTACATGGATGTAGGCCAGCACCACGATCAGCTGAAGGTCTACAAGACCATGCACCTTCACACTTCTGTAGTGGCAGTACCTCCAGCACAACAGAAGGGAGGATGCTGTCCACACCATGACCTGGCAGGCCATGGGCATGTGGTCCTGGCCGGTCTCATCAGGGAAACATATCCAGCAGACAGCAGTCACCATCGAGGACTAGTATTGAATCTGGCCTTGGGCCTGGTTGTGCCAGTGTGACCCCTGGCAGGACCAGTTCCTATGTTCATGGCCAGAGACAGTGAACTGTACACCCTGCCATGTGAGGTCCATAGCTGTCCAACATACCCCTATGTAAGGCAGCCACATGGCATGACTGTGTGCATACAAACACATACACACATCACTATCACAGGCAGGTTATCTCCAGACACACACAGCACCTCTGCATGGCCCATTTATGGAACACAAAAATATACATAGAATATGTACAGCAGATGTCATTAAGTGGCTTTTCAGGGTGATGCCATGGTGAGGGAGTCAACAGGCCTTAAAATGGCATAACCAACACACCCAACAGCCACAGAGAATACACTTCTCATACACACACTGACATAGTATCACAGTTGCCAGTATTCAGTTTAGAACCCCTACCTATCTAGTTATTGTTACTATGGTGTTATGCAGTTATCACACATGCCACAAAGCTTATAGGGTGAAGAGTGTCCCAAGGTAGTTCTAAATTGAATAACATCAGCAGTCCTTGTAAAGTGCAGCAATGGGCAGTCTACTTGGAGGGTAAGACCTCAAAATACTTTAACACCCACACATACACACACTCACATTTGCTAGGACTGAGATTAGAACCTCTACCTATCTAGTTATTGGTAATATGGTGTTCTGTAGTTATCACATGTACCACAGAGCTTATAGGGTTAAGAGTGTCCCAAGGTACCTGTAAAGTGAATAACATCAGCAGCCCTTGTAAAATATGACAATGAGAGGTGTACTGGGTGAGTAAGGCTTAAAAACACTTTTACCTATGTGCATACACATATACAAACATGAACACACACACTAATACACACACACACACACACACACACACACACACACACACACACACACACACACACACACAAGCACACTTACATATCAAGGGCTGAGATTAGAACCCCTACCTATCTACCTATTTGTACTATAGCATTACACATTTATCACACAAGCTATAGAGCTTATAGAGCTGAGCCCAGTCCAAATGTACTTCTAAGGTGAATGACATCAGCAGATCTTGTAAAGTAGGGTAATGGGAAGTGCACTGGGTGGGAAAAGCCTCTTAATACTGAAACCTACAGACACACACACACACACACACACACACACACACACACACACACACACACACACACACACACACACACACACACACACACACACACACACACACACACACACACACACACACACACACACACACACACACAAAGGAAGGTGATGTGGTATTACAACCCCCACCTCAGTACTATCACACAATGAATCTTACCTTCATGTTGGCATGTGTGACTGATTACAACTGGTATGCAGCTGTCTGCAGCAGGACATCACTCTATGCCATTCAGCGTATCCCTGTGTATGACCCACTCTGTGTGTGTGTCTCCCTGGGTCTCTCTTTCTATCACTGTCTGTCTCTCTCTTCCCCATGTCTATGTGTGTGTATACTTGACATATTGTAAAATGTTGCCCATATATGTGAGTGTGCATCACATGCAACAGATGCAGATATACCACATATGGTCCACCTACAGCTGGCTGTAGATAATCCCGTCTGCTGGGTGTGTGTGGGGACAGTTAAGGTATACATTGCTGTGTGTATGCAGAAACCTTGCACAATACAGATATATAAGTCTGATGTGGTTTCCAACATGGGCTTTACCTCTCTTCTAAGTTTAGGAGCATGCCCAGTATGACCTTCTATAGTAAGTGTGGGACTTCATTCCAGAGATAGTTGTACTCTAGTCCAGGGTTTCATGTGCTACAGCCATACCTCTCAACCTGTTAGTGCAAGATATCTGGAGATAGGCTGCCAAAATGGGGTGACAATGGCCCAAACATAGGGAGATACTGTAACTATTGCTCTTATCAATGTATGATTCCCTAGGGTTATAGGGTTTGCTTTAGCAGACATTTTCTGACATATATGATGTTTGACACTGTATTGTATTATGTCATTACCTACTGACAGAAATCCTCAGATCATCATAGTGATTTAACAGAGAAATACAAGATGGATGAAGCACAGACCAATATAATGAGCCAGACGCTAGACATTCTTGTACAATCTGGCCAGTTGAGAGGTGTGGCTACAGCCGATTGAGTGATACAGCTGTGTGAAGAGTCCAGCATCCTTGGTGATATACTGGCTGGAGATCTCCAGCTTGTGTGGTATTCGTCTTACCTGAAAGGTCATATCCTGGTGTGGGCATACCTCTCAACTGTACAGGTTTTTCTAGATTGTCCAGATGTTTGTCTAAGTTCCATGTGTCATAATCATGTGATTTTCTGGCAAGTTGGTGGCATATACTTAAAGACTGGGAATATGGAAAATAATGACAGAACATTTGTGTTTCAGATCTCATAACCTTCAGTCAAGTCATGCTAATGAAAAACCTGTTGTACAACCGAGTTATGAAGTTTGTAAGGGAAATATTTAAAACACAAGCCTATCATTGTGCCTTTGTCCCATTTTTATTTATGACCTTGTCCAGATGTCTTGCTGTAAGAGGTTGAGTGGTATGGGTGTGGGAACAGAGTGCATTCTACTGGCAGAGATGTCCATTATATGTGTGCTATATTCCACATAGCACTGTGATTTCCAGGTATGTCAGTGCCAGAGTAGTACAGAGTACTGTGGTGAAACACTGATAGACATCTTTGTATAGGTTGATAGTTTGATATGAGGTTAGTAGGCTATTTTCCCTGATGCCCTTATAACCCTCACAAATGTGAGTGTAGCTCATGTTAAGACATTTCGGCACACAGAGCCCCTGTCCAACAGGGACACAGATGGGATCACAGGACAGTATCTTCTGTTTCTCATGCAGGTATACAGGTGGCACTTCAATAGGGGTGTTGAGAAACTTTGCTTGGTGTGGACAGGGAGTGTATTTTACAGATGGGGGAGTGTGTGGGACACATATCTGTCCCACCAACAAGCCCTACTGATATCACAGACCAGGTTGATGCTGCGCCTACAGGAAGATTGAGTGGGCCTTGACTTGCAGATGTGCAACAGATCCATCAAGGCAGGGTCTGGATTGCTTTGTCTGCCAGAGAGGGGGTCACCTCTGCAGAGTCTGTATGGAACTGAGTAGAGGGACAGCGCTGTTAGCCTATCTGCGTAGGGTAGGTGATTGTGGTCCTGCATTCTCTCGGTGAGGAACCTCTGTAGTCTCTCCAGCTGCTGCATGTGCTTTGTAAGGTAGATGCCGGAGGGAGCAATGAACAAAATGATTGGCCTAATAAGTTAAGTACATATGGTTCTTATGACCTCTTTGTCCCTGGATGGATGACCCTTACATTTAGGTCGTCCCATCTATGAAGCTTTCTGTACAACAGAAGCAACATGGTGCTCAGACTTCAGGTTGCTATCAACCTGGGTGTCCAATTGCCTAACTACTAATTGTGTATATAGGACATTGTTGTTACCGGGATACTATGTGGGTCTGCCAGTCTCCACAAAGGGGATGCTGATGCTTCTGCAGGCATTCAGCTTGTGGCAATGTTTCTGGCATCAGTCATATGTTTTATTGGGGACCTGTTGTTGGACGTCCACATCACTTTGGGTATTGATGTCTGTTCCAAGCTTGCAGTCATCTGCCTACTTGGTCAGCCATAGGCCTGTGTTTATGGCCTGCACCTCAGGGGAGTATATCCCTAATACCAGAGGCCCCCAGACCAATCCCTGGGTTATGCCACACAGTACAGGTGTACTGTTTCAGTCGGCTACCTCTATTATGAATATGTAGAAAGCAAACCTGCTGCTGCCACCCAAGCTGAAGTAAAATGGTTGAAATTGTTAAAATCAGTTCCTTTATTGACAAAATAAAACGTAATCCTGCTGCTGCTGTCTGGATAAGCTCTTTCGGTTGTTGAACCTTTATAAAATCCTAAAGAAAAAAGCAGCTTCCTTTCATTTAAAAAGAGCTTCCTGCAGCTCATTCATTCAATCTGCCAATAAAGTTTTGGTGTATGGACACACTTCTCATTCAGATTGCATGTTCTGTTTACTTAGTGTTAGCTAAAAGCTTGGAGTTTTTAAAGTTAAATGACACAGGATTAATATATGTGCATTATTTCTTTAGAGCCCTTCTTTTCAAGATGGGTTTGAGTGGTACAATTTCATTTAATCCATTTAATTCATTTAATTTTCTGGTCTGCTCTAAGGTTCATAATCCATTTTGTTTCCTCAGTTTCAGTATAGTTGGCCAGATCCCCTCCTTGTATTGTTTCTACTAGCCTGCTTACGATCATAAATTTAAAAGTGTGGTCTCCATTAACTTTAATATAACCATATATGGCATTCGTATTCACTTGATTTCTAATGTCCTGACAGTGTCTCAGGATACGCACCTTGAACATTCTATTTGTTTTCCCCACATAGAAGGCTGGGCAGCGTTGACACTGAGCAATATAGATCACATTTTTGCTCCTGCAATTCGCAAACCCTTTGAACCTGTATTCCTTATTAGATGTTGGATGTATAAATAAATTATCTGTTTTAATATGTTGACATGCTTTTCAAAATCCACATTTATAGGCACCTACTTTATTCATGGGTGAATGTTCTGTGTCAAAGTTTCGACAATTCCCATGGCATAAGAGCCTTTTCAGATTTTTCCTATTCTTAAAGGAAAAACTGGGGGTCTCCCCTACAATGCAACTAAGGTTCTCATCTGAAGTTAAAACAGACCAGTTCTTTTTTATGGTCTCTAGTATGAATGTGTGGAAGTGCTGATTCATGGAGGGGGTTCTATAGCTAGCAATGACCTAAAGATGGGTCTTTCCTACAGTCAATTGCTCCTGAAGTAATTCAACAGAATCATGCTGTTTATCCAATCTAGAGGTGTATTTATCTTTAATGAATATTGGTACGCCACCTCCTTTGGTTCTCATGCCTTCAATTTGTGGTCTGAATGTGTGGTAGGAAATGTAACCTGGTATAGCTGGGGTGTTCTCCACAGCCTTAAACCAGGTCTCAGGAATTGGACAAATGTCAGCATATTCCAGGGTAAGGGCCACTTCCAGTGAGTGCAGTTTCTGCTTTAGACTCCTAGCATTAACCTTGAAGTTGTTTTTAGAGGGTATTTTTACATTGGGAATTTTGTTCTTGTGTGTTCTTGTGACAAAAAAAGACACTATGATGATGACAAGAGCCTTAGCCAGTAACTGAAATCCCAGGGGTGATAGATGAATGCCATCTCTGGAAACCATCAAGGTCTGTCGATCATGTCATTCCAAGCTGACAGATACTGGATCCCCCTTGAATGACACCAGAAACTAATCCAAATGTTGAAGTCAATCATTTTATGTTTGTTAAAACTCAGAAAATGTGGAACCAGAGCCAGACTCACCAAAAAACAAACAGCAAAGGCTTCCAATGGTCAATGAAGACTGGAAAGTGAAAAAACTTTAGCATATAAAAGGCTTTCTTTAACGCTTTCATCTAAACAAGACTTTCTCAGAAAAACAAGTGAACCACTGAATGTGCTGCTTAAATATGTTACAAAAACTCATTAAAAACAATTAACCAGTACAAACTTGGTATCAATTAAAATATCAACAAGTTAAAGACACATTCTCTTTTTCATATAGAACCAAGCATTACATATACATATCAATCACTAAATAAAATTGTTAAAAAACAACATATAACAGTAAACCAGTTAATTCAAACCTTTTTGACTATTAATTTTCTATATTTCAAAAAACATTTAATATTGGTAGCCTCGTTTAAGCCAGTTTTTTTCTCTGCTTCTAGCTTAACTTGCCATAATGTTTCTCTCTGCTCCAAATAATTTTTAAGATGCCCCCCTCTAGGGTTAGGATTGACCACCTCTAATACTGAAAATACACATTTTTTTTGTATTTATTGCACTCCTCAGAATGTCTATCTAGGGCATTGTTGACATCTTTTTTCTTAATGCTATAGTTGTGTTCTCTCATATGTTCCATCAAGGTACGTGTGGTCATCCCTACATAGAATGCTTCACATCCACTTCATAACCCAATATACACTACTCCCTTAGTTTTACATGTTAAGTGACCCGGCACCATAAAGGTACATTTGATGTGGGGTAACATTACATATGGTCCCTCTGATATATATCTACAGAAACTACATTGTCCACATTTGAACATCCCTACTTTCTGACTATGCATTAATTTACTTATACCATTGAAACTCTTTTCAAGTATTTTTTTAAGACTGTTATTGTTTCTGTAAACAAAACTAGGTTTACAACCCAAGATATTAATTTAATCTGTGTTTCCTTCCAGAATTTTACAGTTTTTCTGGATAATCTCCATTATACCATCACTATCCACAGTCATATCTAAGTTACAAATGGTACCAACTGTCTGTTTGTTTGCCATTCTCATTCTGTTACTAATGAAGGGGACTTTTAATATTGGAGGATACAGAGTCTCCCTCTTTTCCCAATTGTCCTGCTGGAGGACTTCAAGATACCCTTTATCTTATCCCCTGTCCAAAAAGATAGATGTTATCCGAGCAAATTATCTTTGTAATTCTAATAAAGACATTGTCATATGACAGGCCCATATATATTGTCCTTTTGGGATATTCTTCTTAATAAAAGAAGGATGATTACTCTTATAATGTAAGTATCCATTAGTAAAGGTTTCCTTTCTGTAAATTTTATTGTCAGATAGCTTAGTGGTTTCATTCCACTCCAAGCACACATCCAAAAAATTAACTTTATTTCCACTGTCCTCTTAACAAATTGCAGAAAACCCTGACTTAATATTTAAGTCCCTCAAAAATTGTTCATCTATACTTTGGTCCCCCTCCATAATAAAAATAAAATCATCCACAAATCTAGCATAAAAATATGCTATATGTTTGTTTAATTTCTGACAGTATTGTGGACTTCCAAAAAGCCATAACAGTATTTGCATATGCTGGGGCAGCAGAGGAACCCATCACTACCCCCTTACATTGTCTATAAAATTGCCCATTGAATGTAAAAAAATTGTGTTCTAGTACTATCTCTAATAAACTACACACCAAATTACTTTCATTGTCTTCAAAATTAACATGTATTGTAAGAAATTCTCTAACAGCTTTCACTCCTTGCTGGTGAGGGATACAAGTAAACAATGACACCATATCAGTGGTCAAAATAATATGTTTAATCTTAACAAAAGAAAAAGATAAAAAAAATTGTCTTAATTTATCCAACAGGTCCCAGGAATCCTTTAAATAGGAAGCTAAACCTTGCACTACAGGATTTAACATGAAATCTATAACTAAAGCTATACTTTCAGTTACAGAATAAGGTGATGATACAATCGGTCTAAATGGAGGGTCGGTCATACAATTGTGGACTTTTGGAATACCGAATAGTGTACCAACCCTTGTTTTTTCTACCAGACAAAAATTGTGCAATTTTATATCAATAACTTGGTTCATGACATCGTCATATAAAAAATAGTTAATGTACTGAAAACTGTTATAGATATCTCTAACATTTGCCATGGAATATTCATCAGTGTTGTTAAGCATCTTTAGCATAGCAGTGTTATATTGCTCAACAGTCATAACTACTATATTACCCCCTTTTATCACTTTTCATGTACCTCAAATCATGTCTACTAGTTAATTCAAATAACTTTAAACAATGCATTTGTAAATTAAATCTAGATTATTTGTTTAAACAAATTGAATGTGATTCTAATTGTTTGTTCAAATCTTCTAGTTACACCCCTGTGCTACACCAAACTTTAAAGTGTTTGAAGAAGTTTGTTTACAAGACATTAAAACTTATTTAGACAATGACATGAAAAACAGAGGATGGTATGACAACTTAACATGTTCTGAGTGCAAAGCTTTATTTGAATTAACTAGCAGACTTGATTTGAGGTACATGAAAAGTGATAAAGGGGATAATATAGTAGCTAACTGTTGAGCAATCTAGGCATCAATAGCCCACTCCCTGAGGCATGAGCCATAAGCTTCTCAGTCTCCACCCAGAAGTTTGCACTATCCAGTGTGCCCCATGTACAGGTAACTCATTTCTTCTCCCTGGGAGACTGAGTGGGCCATGATCCTTCATTGTTTTCCCTTCCTGCTTGATACATGCAAGGCCTGAGCTTCTGTTGAATCCTTAGACTCAGGGGATACAGTCAGGTGTCTGTCTCTTGCATCATGAAACCAGGTATTGAGTAAGGGGAGGTGTTGGTGATAAGTTTGCTTTTGATGCCTAGATGGAACATCCTTTGTGGAAGTAAAGGGAAAACCTCTCCTGATTCAAATGTATGCCCCTCCTGTATGCTGCTGCAGGTGTATGGTGTAGGGACAGGGGAATCTGAAGAAGAAAACCTAGATCCATACCTGCTGTCTGTCTGAATGATGGCCCCTCCTAGCTGAACCTTGCCCTGGGGATGGGGAATAACTGAATTGATTGACTATAGAAGGAGCTGAAGATCAGCAGACAGTGTGAGCATGGAGTGTAAAAAAAAAGCATTTTGCTCACTTGGGAGCCATTAAAATAACACACTCCCACTACAGTACCACCGCCCCACTTCTTCGAAGTAGCTATATGTGAAAAAAAATGCTGTAAATTATATAATGTAACTGGAATCAATTGTCAGACCAAACAGGTATATAACTACATGTAAAATAATCTGAAAAAATAACAGTTAAAGGACTCCAAAATGTGTACCTGTTTCAAGGACAATGGGAATACAAAATACATACATACATGCATATAAACTTACATACAAAGATTTTGTGCATGGGCAGTAATGCCCTTATAGCCTATCAATATACCAAGGTGGTCAACTCCATAATGTGTCCAAGTTGTTCTTAAAATATCTAAATTAGGGCTTTTCAATATAATTTGTTAGTCTATTCCACTGATCAGCTGCTATCTCAGACTACCAATTTATACATCGCTCATTTCTGTGTTATCTTCTACACAAATTGTCTGATAATTCTCTATTAGTTGAGTCTAAATGGCCTAAATATCTGAATATGTCTTCTTTAAAAAAAATACACACACACACACACACACAGATATATATATGTATATATATATATATATATATATATATATATACCACTCAGCACTACAACCTGTGAGAGATGCACTTACATAGCCAAAATGGAAGCAAAGCTCTCTGCACCCAAGATTGTGCTAAACAGTCAAGAGGAGAAGGTTAACACCCACACTACACCTCAAGCAACACATAGCCCTTCTAAACCCGCACCACCAACACCCACATATAGCAACACTAAATCCACATATGCAGAGGCCATTAACTGTAACCTGCCCAAGCAACAAAGACCTCTGAAGCTGAAACGCAAACAAACACCAATCACAACCAATGTGTCACGTAGTTCACAACACCAGTGTGCCACCCAGCAACAGCCCCTAAGGCAAGACAATGTACCTAACACTTTAGTAATAGGTGACTCTATAGTCCGGCACACTGATGTCCCTCTCACCAGGTTGAATAAGGAGAAAATTACAGTCAGCTGCCTGTCGGGTGTCAGGATCCACCACATAACGCATGCACTCAAGTCACTCCACAACAAGTACAAATATGACTCTGTCATTGTCCATGTTGGAGTGAATGACTTGAGACGTACCTCCCTGGACTACATGAAAAGAGACATGGAAGAGCTCTCAGATCATGTGGCCCAGGCAGCTATGACCCTAGCCCTGAGTAGCATCCTGCCTTCACCCAGAATGATACCACAATATAAGGATAAAATGATTGACTTCAACAATTGACTAAGCTTATGGTGTCATTCAAAGTGGATCCAGTATCTGTCTGCCTGGGACGACGTGATTGACAGACCACGATGCTTTGCCAGAGATGGTCTGCACCTGTCGCCCCTGGGATTCAGGTTACTGGCTAAGGCTCTTGCCACCCCTATAGTGCCTTTTTTAGGCAAACTTCAAAGGAGAAAACCACCACCGTAACAGGTACAAGCATGCAAAACCTGAAGGTAATGCTACTCAATTCTAGAAGTCTAAACCTCAAAATGCACTCTCTCGAGGCACTCCTAAAAATGGAGAACATCGATACCTGTGCAGTAACTGAGACCTGGTTCAAGGCTCCAGAGAGCACCCCTGCAATACCAGGCTACAACTGTTACCACACTTTTCGGCCACCAAACCAGGACGGAAACATTAAAGGTGGAGGAGTGTCAATATTCACCAAGGATATTCACACCACCAGGCTAGTTGGCCAACACAATGTGTCTGAAATTCTCCAAGTGCAACTAACACTAGGTAAGACTGCAATCCAAATTGTACCTTGCTACAGATCCCCCACCATACCCCAAGATTCTCACTACACCTTTCTAAACATACTGGAAAATATTAAGATAGAACCAAACACCCTAATACTGGGTGATTTTACCTACCCTGCCATTAATTGGGAAAACTACTCATGTCCCAACACCTTTGCGCAATGGTTCTTGGAATTCATAAATTCCAACGCCCTGGATCAACTAATCCATAGTCCCACCAGGGGCTCCAATATCCTAGACCTGGTCATTACCAACATGGGAAAGCAATGCTCCATACCTATGGTCACCCCCTCGTTAGTCAGGTCTGACCATAAGCTAATCACCCTTAACATCCACATCCCACCCCCACCCCCCAGTAAAGAAACCACCATACAAAAACTTCTCCAAAGCCAACTTCGTGCTACTCAAGTCAGAAGTGACAAACTTCATGACACCCATGCAGACAGGAACTGAAAGTTCAACTGTTGAATCCTTCACTAAGGCACTGTACGAGCACATCCACTCATGCATGAATCATGCCATCCCAAATAGAACCAAAATGCTCTCATCCAAAAAAAGGAAGCCAATCTGGTGGTCCCCTGCCATAAACAAACTTTACAACAAAAGGAAGAAACTTTTGCAGAAAAGAGGAAAATCCCAGGATACAAAAAACTCCCTTACTAGCCTCAGTAAGAAACTGAGACGCCTCATAAAATCCTCCAAAGCTAGTTACGAAAATAAAATTGCCAAAGATTCCAAAGACAACCACAAAGCATTCTATAACTATGTCAAGAATCTAAATGGCAATGCTCAGATCTGCTCTGAGCTAAAACAGAATGGCATTAAATATACTGATCCGAAGGATATTGCCAATATCCTGGCAGATCGATTCAGTGCCAACTTCACCCCCCTCTCACCCCCTAAATGGCCCATCTCAATGCCGGAAGATTGCCAAATTCCAGTAATAACGGCCACACAGGTACAAAACGCACTCTCTAAAGCCAAGAATACAGCATCCATGGGACCAGATGACATCCCGGGCTGTGTACTACATGAACTACAATATGAACTGGCACCTCACCTAAGTGTCATGTTTAATCATAGCCTCACCGCAGGTTTCGTGCCCACTGAGTGGCGCAGAGCTACAGTTATCCCAATCCACAACGGGGGATCCACCTTGGATCCCGGAAACTACCGTCCCATCAGTCTGACAAGCCTTATCTGCAAGGCCATGGAGCGTATTATCATGGAACTTATAAACAAAGACATTGGCAACCTTCAAACACTGGACCCCACCCAGTTTGGGTTTGTGAAGGGCCGATCTTGTCTCCTGAACCTGATTGACTTCTTTGAATCAGTCTCCAGAGCCATGGACAAGGGTAAGGTGGTCCACACAGCCTATCTAGACCTTGCCAAGGCCTTTGACACCATCCCCCACTCTGGAATCATAGATAAACTTACTAAGTTGGGCATTAATCCCTATGTCACCCAATGGGTTGCTAAATGGCTTACTGATAGAACCAACACTGTAAAAGTAGCCGACTCCAAATCCAGCTCCAGACAAGTGACTAGTGCAGTACCTCAGGGTTCAGTCCTGGGGCCGCTCTTGTTTGGCATCTACTTCTCTGAAGTACAGGTCAACACTAAAGGACTCTGGCTAACAAAGTTTGCAGATGACTGCAAACTGGGAGCCATTATTGAATCCCCAAATGATGTGGATACTCTACAAAAGCGCCTTACAGAAACAGATGCTTGGTGCCAGAGCCATAGGCTTAAGCTCAATGCCAAGAAATGTATTGTTATCCCCTTTGGGAAAAAACATGTATCCATGAATTACCATATAGGTGGCAGTACACTAAACACAGAAAGTGTGATAAGAGATTTAGGGACACAGGTGGACAGTAGTCTCACCTTCGATAACCACATCGCCACAACAGTCAGGAAATCCTTCTATGTGGCACACCTCATCACGAAGGGCTTTTCATCCAGAAAAAAGGAGGTCATTGTCTCACTGTACTCATCCCTCATTAGACCCATTATAGAATACAACGCCCCATTTGATATGTACCTCTCAAGACATCTGCAACAACTGGAAAGGCCTCAGAAATACCTCACTAAAAGAATCACAGGCCTAAAGCAGATGCCCATCGCTGACTGCCTTAAAAAACTCCAGCTATACTCTGTCGCATATCATCTACTCAGAGGCGATCTCTGCTTAACATACAAGGCCATGTCAAACCCAGAGCTGTTGGACATGCTACACTTAAAGAAATCCCAATTCCCTCAGAGCTACACGCTCCAGGGATCTAAACCTTGTCATCACAATAAACAAAACATGCTGGAGGGATAGATTCCTGACCCAGAGACTCCCCACACTCTGGAATAGATTGCCCATACATGTCAAGCAGAGTGCCTCTTTGGACCTCTTCAAGAGGAACCTTGACGATTGGATGGGAGAAAGGAAATTCACCCCAGGGATCACGTCAGTCACCCTGCTAGACAGGGGTCCAGGAAAGTAAATAATGTGGGAAGAAATATCCAGGGAATTGTTATGGCTAGGCTTGTATAGGCCCTAGGGCTGATAGCCTAGTATCAACCTATGAACCTATGAACCTATATATGTATATATATATATATATATATATATATATATATATATATATATATATATATATATATACACCTCTCACTATCACTTCCTTTCCTTCACTCTGCCTAGTTACTACTTCCCAGTCACTTTAAAATGTCCTTACCCTCCCTAGCCTTTGTAATCTCCTATGATTTCTTACACTGTACTCAACTCCCCATGACAATTAACCTAGCAGATATACTACATTCAAGCGCTATTTGAATGCACACTATGTGTTATGTGAACATATGCCATTTATTACTGCTACTTTTCCAGGATTGTAACTTTTTCACTATTATTAGTTTAATTCAGTGTAATAGTAGTGCCTGATATCCTCTGCTATGTGAATCAGTATGTTCTTTGTAAGTAATTTTGTGAACTCTTCCATGAAGTGTATTAATATTTATCTTTGTGTGTAGTTTTGTGAAGCTTTTCTCCCTGGGACTCCACTGTCTCGGTGGACTTTCCCAGTTAACAAATGCAATATGTATATATATATATATATATATATATATATATATATATATATATATATATATATATATATATATATAACACTGCACAGGTTCAGATATTTTAATATTTTGCAATGAATTAAACTCCTATACATCCATGCAGGTGGTATTTCCATAAGATCAAGGTACTTATATCTGCTATACTCTTTCTAATTTACTCATACTAGTTTTCTTTTAAGGTTTCTAGATTATTATGCCATTTTTCCAATTTGGGTCGAATATAATTTACAAACAATAATTTCAGCATTTTTGATTTCTTTGAATTTATAAATCTTTTTCATAGCCTATAGTTTTAACACTATTATTGACAAATTGTTTGATATGAACAGGAAAAAAACTCAAAGCTGGGATTACCCATATACTCATATTCTTAAACGAATCTACAGTTTCAATCACTGAGTGCTGTATTAGATATTCACCTTTATGGCTATGCCTCTAAACTCTCATATGCTTTGATTTTGATGTAATTATCAGCACATTATTCTCCTCATATGCCCAAAGTAGTCAATTTAGTCAAGTTTCTTTTGCATATATGTCCTATCTGTAAAAGATGTAATCAGTTTATCCATTTTCATGTCATCTGTATCCAGACTATAGAATACCTCAATTGAAAAAGATAGATCTGATAGATACACTTAAATAACTATGGACCTAGTACAGATGCCTATGGGAGACCATGATTGCAACCTAGAATTTCACCTGTCCAATTTCTGTATGATACCTGTTATGTCCTATTTATAAGCCATGCAACTATCCATCTTATCAAGATTACCTTAATACCTATTTGTTTTGTGCATGGCCCTATCAAAGGCTGCAGATAAGGCATTATAAATTGTACCACAACACAATTTTTCATTAATACCTGTTATTATAGTATTATAGAACATCATGTTAGTGGTAGTCATAGATCTATTTTTAACACATGCATGCTAATATATGGTTTCAAGTCCCAACCTTTCCAGTTCTGATAATCATTTATCAAAAATTACCTTATCCATTAGTTTTTAACACCAAGAAAAAATAAACCTGTGGGTCTACATGACTCTGGATCTGTCCTATTCTGCTTTTCCTCCTGCCCCATTCCCCATACTGATGTTGGTGCAGTGAAGGCACTTATGATGAATGTCTATCTGGTGGCTAATGATTCCCTCCCCTACTCAGTCAATGTACTGATGTCAGTGCCATGAGAGCACTTACACTTAATGCATTCCTGGTGGCTAGTAATCCCCATACATAGCTTCAAACTGATGCTGATGCCATTACAGCACTTAATGGATGCATTCTGCCTGTTGTCTAGTGGCTTTCCCCCACCCTGATCTCCATACCACTGTTGTGTTAGGTAGAAGAACAAGGCCCTTTATCCATGTTCCATACCTCAACATGGATGGCACTGCCACGCTGATCAACATGGCTAAGCAATTTCTTCAGTTATTTGCCATGTAGATGCCTTCCTGGAGGTGATTCTGAAAGAGACACAGCTCATGGCTGATTAGCATATGCATCTCCCTGCACTACCTCATTAGCATTCAGCACAGCCATGGAGGCAGGCCTATATGGTGCTACATGTCTTCATGCTAAAGCACCATACAGCACCATATTAGGACAGTTGATGAATATCAAAAGCATACCCTGACATGTACATAGAGGTGTGCTATTTACATGAATCCCCCCCCCAAAAAAAAAATGTATCCTTTGTGTACATCCAGCCATACAAACAGCTTCTGCTTAAAAATATAAGAAACAATCATAACTATGATTGCTGCACCATCATATTGTTATGAAAAGCACCATTATAATATTTCATTATAAATTATACCTCTATAAATACCACCTTCTAAATAACAGTGCTTGGATTTCAAAAATACTCCAACCTACCTTCACATTGTCAACAGTAAGTTATACCAGTTTTCAGGAAAAATACCTGTGCACCTGGCTTTAGATAAACTATCACCAGTACTGGCATGTTAAAATATATCAGACATTCGGCATTCATTTTACCTTCCAACTACTCCCCAATTTTTCAGACTGAAAAAACATATAGTAAATCTTTATAATCTTCTAAAAGTTGTGAGGAAAATTAAGTAAAAAGTATATAATTGCTTACTGAAAAATAAACTTATTTGTGCTGTGGTAGCGTTGTCGCCTCACAGTAAGACGCTGAATGGTTTGACTCTCAGCTAGAGCGTATTCTGCATGGAGACATACGTGAATGGACGTACCTTCGTTAAAGGTTGTGCATTAGGACTGGCAACTCAGCATGTAAAAATCAACTGCCAATCATTAGAGGACCGGAATTCCGCTGTGGCGACCCCTAACCGGGAAAAGCCGAAAGACGCAACAACCATATTTGTACAATAATCACCCTGTAATTTTCAAAACAGCATATATAAATAACACATTTTGTCAAACATTATTAAAATAGGTGATTGATAGACAAGAAATATAAGAAAAATGTGCATCAATATGAATTAAAAAATGTTTTATAACTAGAAAAAATAGAATAGGAGGAATATTCTCTTTGATCTGAGCCTAAGTGGTAAATTGTTTCTGTGCTTCTGTACTGCTCATGGATTTTTCCAAATCAAGCGCCATGTTTGAGCACATGGATTTTCCATATCAAGCACCATGTTTGAACACATGGATACTTATAGGTATACTGGGTACCAGAAACCCTTGATCTCAGTGTTAATGACTGACCTTGCTGTCATGTCATTGATGCCAGAGTTACATGTTCTAGATTCTCAATGCAAGAGACACTGAGCTATCAAGTGAACACCATATGACTGTGATTTAGTTCAGATTTCTGGAAGGTGGCTAGACAGATGTAAGAGGCCCAAACTTCTAGTTAGGGTACCCTAGGAATGCATGGCTAATGATTCTGTGCCCAGTTAGCTGAACTATGTACTCCAGGAAAGCATCTCCCATACACATAGGAAGGGCGAATATGTAGAGTCTGAATGGGCCTTTTGAAGGACCTCAGTAGTTAAGGCAGCAGCAAGAAGCTGTTGCAAAAAGGTAGTCAGTGCTTGTTGTGCTTATGAACAGATGGAGGATATCAAAATTAGGGAAGTTGTCAAGTTAAAGAAGCCTGGTATGCAGTGTTAGCAGGGGAGTCTCCAAATTTGATTTGTAGATAATGACAAGCTTGGAAAGCAGTAGTATAAACAGTCACCTAAATAAAGGCTTAAATGTGGTATCAGATTGACAGGGCCAGTATTATATGCCCCCAAATGCTGATTGATGAATACAGTATAAAGGAATAAAAAATGTGTTTTTACCCCAAGCATTATGAAATACTGCTTCAGGAGTTCAGAGACTTCCTTTAACTACAATAAGATAAACACTAATGTCTGTCAGCCACTGACTACAAGGCCTTCACCAGTGGCCTTGTTGCAAGGCTTATGTATAAGCTATGGAATGAAACCAGACACATGCTTAGACACCAAAATTACTTAGATTTGGAATGAAAATATTTTAAATATGATGAATAAAACACAGTTGGCATGATGGTTATGGTCTTCACCTTCCATGTACAAGGCTTGAGCCTGACATCCAGATAATATCTGGATGACATTTACATGATCTCCATATGGCTTAGTGGTGAATTACTTTGGCTGTAGTGTGTAGGGCCCTGGGTTCGAGGCTTGCAGAGGCTGTTTAATATTTTAGCCTCACCTCAGGCTTTGTGCCCACTGAATGGCTCACAGCAACAGTTATCTCACTACACAAAGGGGGAGCTACCACGGACCCCAGGAACTACCGCCCTATTAGCCTAATGAGCCTGGTCTGCAAGGCCATGGAATGTATCATCATGGAACTTATAAAGAAAGACACTACTAATCTCCAAACTCTGGACCCCACCCAGTTCAGGTTTGTAAAAGGCAGATCATGTCTCCTAAACCTGATAGACTTCTTTAAAGCAGTCACCAAAGCTGTAGATGAGGGTAAGGTGGTTCACACAGCCTATCTAGATCTCGCCAAGGCTTTTGACACCCTTCCCTACTCTGAAATTATAGATAAACTCACTAAACTAGGTTTAAATCCCTATGTCACAAGATGGGTTGCCAACTGGCTCACTGACAGAACCCACACTGTGAAAGTAGCAGACTCCAAATCTGACTTCAGACCAGTGACAGGTGGAGTTCCACAGGGTACAGTCCTGTGTCCTCTCCTGTTTGGTATCTACGTTTCTGAAGTACAGGCTAACACAGAAGGTCATTGGCTAATGAAGTTCACAGATGAATGCAAATTAGGAGTCATAATCAAAACTCGTAATGATGTGGACATCCTACAAAAGGGCCTCACTGAGAGAGATGCCTGGTGTCAAAGCCATGGCCTCAAGCTCAATGCCAAAAAGAGCATTGTCATCCCCTTTGGTAAAAACTCTGTACCCATGAGCTACCACATAGGTGGCAGCCTGCTTAACACTGAAAGTGTGATAAGAGACCTTGGGACACAGGTGGACAGTAGTCTCTCCTTTGATAATCACATCACCACAGTAGTCAGAAAATCCTCCTACGTGGCACACCTCATCACAAAAGGTTTCTCAGCCAGGAAAAAAGAGGTCATTGTTCCCCTCTACTCATCACTCATTAGACCCATTATAGAGTACAACGCCCCTTTTGGTATGTGCCTCACAAGACATCTACAACAACTGGAAAGGCCACAGAAATACCTCACAAAGAGGATTACCAGCCTCAAACAGATGCCCTATGCAGACTGTCTCAAAAAACCCCAGCTTTACTCCGTCACATATCACTTACTCAGAGGCAATCTCTGCCTAGCATACAAAGCTATGTCATGCCCAGAGGTGTTGGATATGCTCCACTTAAAGAAAGCCCAATCCCTCCAAGCTACACTCTCTAGGGACCTAAACCTTGTCACCACAATAAACAGAATATGCTGGAGGGATAGAGTTCTGTCCCAGAGACTTTCCATACTCTGGAACAAACTACCTATCTATATCAAACAAAGCTCCTCATTAGCACTCTTCAAGAAAAATCTTGATGATTGGATGGGAAATAGGAAATTCACCTCGGTGATCACCTCTGGGGCTCTGCTCGACAGGGGCACAGAAAAATAATTTTCTTGGGTGGCGAAAGCCAAGGTACCTTTTTGGCTTGGCTTATATAGGCCCTAGGGCCAGTAGCCCAGTACCTACCTATGAACCTATGTCTCTGTGAGCTTCCTTCCAAAACCATGCTCAGTGTTTCCACTTCAAACTCGCACAAGAGTAGTATTGAGTGCAGCAGCATAGACCCTAGATGGTGCCTATCAGGGAACAGTTGCATAGAATAACCACTTTTAGCATTAATTGTGATGTTCACTATCCTCTAGATATGAGAACCTGTATTACAGTCTGTGTACTGTGTTAGGACTAGCCACTCTATGGTGTAGAAAAATTATTTACCAGTGATAAGTTGGTTAAGGACCCATTTTAAATGGTGGGAGGGGTCTATGTGTCCTTATTGGCTACTGGCCAGAGTGTACCCACTATAAAGCCTAGCAATCCTTGGTGAATAAGCTGAATTGAGTTGCCTAGATAGCTCTGTTGATCGAAAGCTGGATACAAATCAGCCTGCCTAACATGAGCTAAGCATTGTTGTACTCAGTATATGTTCATTGACATTACAAAGTGTGGAAGTGGAGGACATGCTGAAAGGAAGAGCCTGGATATCCCATGTAGCCAGGAGACAGG
Organism: Protopterus annectens; assembly: GCF_019279795.1. Classification (NCBI taxonomy): domain Eukaryota; kingdom Metazoa; phylum Chordata; order Ceratodontiformes; family Protopteridae; genus Protopterus; species Protopterus annectens. Next base: position 1,906,911,516 of record NC_056733.1, read on the forward strand.
ATGTAAGGACAATGCAGCAAAGCCACTTGGCTTGGAAGCCAGAATCTACTATTCAGGAGGAGGACAAAAAAGAAATGATGTGATGAAGGACAGGCTTCAGATGACAGTGGGGATGTCATAAGAATTAGTGACAGACTAATGGCAGTCAGAGATCAGTGTAAGGATAGGGCAGTATTCATAATCTGAGCCCATGCCCCATAGAAGGTTGTGACAACAAGGAAAAGTGTGCATTCAGGTAGCAGTTGCATGAACTACTTGATAAATCAGGACAACATGAGTTGGTGTTTAAAATGGGTTACCTGAATGTACTTATGTGGACAGACAGAACATGAGATGATAACTGCCTTGGTCCATGTGGATGGGACAACAATATTGAAGAAGGAGAGACCATTAGGTCTGACAAATGGCTTGATGGTGGTCAATACATGGTTCAGCAAGAGACAGTGTCACAGGATCACATACAAACATGGCCAACTTGCAACTCAACTCAGGTAGACTTCGGACTGGTAAAGAAAGGGAACTAGGATAGAATAAATGATTGCAAAGTCAACCCCAGTGAAACAATGGGTCTACATCATAAACCACTAATTGCTACAATCAGTTGCAATTAGTGGTTGGAGAAGAGTCTAAGGTCAACACAGACTAGGCTGAAGAACTGGAAGATGACTGGAGAGAAAGCATAAGAATTCAAGGAAATACACAAGGCTCTAGCAACTCAAGAAGAAGAGGAAGGGGTGGAGTTGAAGAAAAATGAAGCGCTTCAAAACAACATGTGTTAGGAGTATAGAACAGATATGCATCTGAGCCAGATATAGAAATCGGGTACATGAGAAAAGCTGGTAGTGGTGGAATGCAGAAGTCCAGGAATTATCAAAAGAAAAGAGTGCAGGAAAAAATTAGGCTACAGAAAAGATGGACCAGGCTAAGAAGAAATACTGGTTGTTTAATAAGCAGGCTTAGAGAGTAGTTGCAATAACAAAGAACAAGGCATTAAAGACACTATACCAGCTTCTGGAATGTGAGTCAGAAGATTGCACAAAAAAACTATATCAGGTTGCAAGGCAAAGACAGAAAAATGATGAAGATAGTCATCAGTCACCCATCATAAGGGATGCCAGCAACAACCTGCTCACCAGTCCACAGGACATCAAAGGCAGATAGAAGTAGTACCTTCAGCAGATTTTGAATGAAGAAAACCCCACAGAAGCTATGCTACCCCAAACACAACCTACAATGAAAGGAGAAGAGGAACCCACCCTAAAAGAAGTAAGAACAGCACTAAGGAAAATGAAGTTAGGGAAAGGAGTAGATTCACATGAGGTCACAGCTGATATGACCAAGCTGTTGGGTGAGTTAAGAGAGAAGTGTCTCATGGGAGTACATCTAGCAGTATGCAGTAAAAGGCATATCCATGATGACTGGAGAATAAGCATACTAGTGACAGAGTACCAGAACAAAGGGGACATTCACAAGCATGAACAGTACATAGTTATGAAACTCCTGTCACAATGCATGAAAGTTCTGGAGAGGGTGATTGATAAATGAATACAGAGAGTAGTAGAAAGTAAGATGGATGATGAGCAGTTCAGATTCAGATCAGGATGCGGCACAACTGATTTGAAGCTTGCAGTGAGACAGATAATTCAGAAGCATCTACAGATGAGGAAAGAGTCCAAGTAGGTATTCTAAGACTTGGAGAAAGTATATGATAAGGTCTCATGAAAGCTAATTGGGGCAGTACTGTGATAGTTCTAAGTCCCAGAAACATTGGTAGAATTAGTGCAGGCTATCTACAATTACCCAGTGATACAAGTACGAAAAGTGTTCATAATCACAGAAAGGTTCCCACAGGGAGAGGGTGAGCATCATGTTTCAGCTCTGAATCCACTGCTAATCATATTAGTGATAGATTACATTAGCAAACAAGTTGGAGGGGACAGATTGACAAAGCTGGTATATGCAAATTATGTAGCGTTACAGACAGAATGAGCAATGGATAGGAAAATGGAATGCAAAACAGAAGGCACATGAAATAAAAGCAAGAACAGTTAAGACAGTTGTAATGGCAGCAAATGGGGAAAATCAGAAGAGGATGAGAATTTAGATAAAACGGAAAATAGTGGAGCAAATTGCCAGCTTCAGGTGCTTGACATAACTGGCTGAACAGAAGGGAAGTCTGAATGAGAAGGTCAAAGTCAGAATTAGATTGCCAAAGTAGCTGAAAAGTGAGGTGTACAAAACAGTGGTGTGACAAGTAATACGATGGTACATGGTACCGGGGCAGTTAAGGCAAAACAGCTGAGGAAGCTAGAGGTGATGGAGATGAAGTGCCTGAGACAGGTGGCACACTGTGAGACAGACGATAAAATGAGAACATCAGAGCAGATGCCCAATAGCCCCAGTTGCAGAGAAGGTTAAAAAGAGCAGATTACGATGGTCTGGGCACATGTTCAGGAAAGCAGATGATCAGACAAAACTGGGAACATATCATATTTCCTATTCCTGATGAGCTGTGATCTTGCACAAAGAAAAGCCTACACTTCCATTTGTCAGCTAACACTATAACTCTCAACCTCTAACTCAGAAATAAATTGAAATGCTGCAGTGTACCACATTAGAAAAACCAACAGCAGCAATACATTCTAAGTATTGCTCATATAAACTAAAGATAAGATACATAAGCAACTCTGTAATGCAAACAAAACCTCTAATACTCCAGTCATTACTAGCAATTATTGATACAATCACTTTTTTTCTTAACTTTCCACAATAGACAGATAATGACACAGCTAACATCAGTAAATTAGCTGTGTTCTTGATCACCTAATTGGCACCCTTGTGAACATAGGTAATGAAGAAAGACACAGGACATCAGATGTGCATGCATTATGTATCTAGACTGGAAGTAGAAAACATAGAAAAGATTATGTGATACCAAATATAGACCACTGATTGCAACAGGAGGTCCTTCAGCTTATAGCAAATATAGAAAAGATTCTATGATACCAAATCTGGGGACTTAAGATATTCTGTCAGGACAGGAGAAGAATAGATATGGATATGATTCAAACTGTTAAATATATGAGGACATAAGCACTGTATTTTAGGAAATACTTCAAACAAGGAACCTAACATACAAACAAACAAAATCTGCCCAGCTTTACCAGAATGTCTACTGATACCAGCTGTGTCTCCACATATGCCTTGACAGAGCAAAATCCATTCAGAAAATGTATGTAAGTTTTTGAATATGTTTCATATTATGTCAGGCTCCTATGTGTAGGGAATGTTCATCATAGTGGTCTGTACCTTGGAAGTGAAAGATTGCTCCAGTGGTGTTGCAGTACCTGGTGCATCTGTCTGTCTGCCTGTCTTTCTATCTATCTAAAATTTGTTAATCACAGAAGAATGCTGGTCCATATGGACCATTTTCATGTTCAGCCTGGGAGAAAATAGTATACAAACTAGCAATATACAAGGAAGAGGCATAAAGAGTAGTGTGCATTGCAAATTTGTATGAAGTCTGTGTAATAAAAATGTTTTGTATAACTTCACAAAGAGGATTAGTATTGAAGCTATAACAACTAATGCTAATACCAAAGTATATACATGGCTATTTATATAACTTCATGTAAACTCCTGAAGGCTACAGTGTTTTAGGAAGTGGGGAACATAAGTAGTGCAGAGTAGTGATCGCTAGATGGAAAAAAATGAAGTGGGGGTGAGAAAGTGCTAGAAAGCAACAGTAGAGATATCAACAGTGTGGATTAAGACTGCTTTGTGAAAAGAGTAACAATGAAAGGATAGTTGATAGGTTGTGGAAAAAATTGGAAATATTCAGAATTTGTGATTCCATGAGGTGTGAATGTTAATTTATTGAGTGGATGTTTGAATATCGGGAAGGAAGTGATTTCTCTTAGCAATGCTGGGGTGATTTCCATGTTTGAGGAGCTATTATTAGGAAACTGTGGTCAGAGTAATAGAGTAGCTAATAGGGGTAGCAAGAGAGAAGGAGGATTGCGGTCTAAGGTTGTGGGATTAAGTTCTTTTAACAAATGGGCAAACTGTATGTTAAACCATGATTGGAAAATGAATTTCCTACAGCACAGTGTTAATGTACAAGTACTGCCAGCAGAAAAATGACCAAAGTTCATAGCAGCATATTAAGTTCAGACAGTTAAGAAGCAAACAGTTGCCATTTTTTATGCTCACTGAAAGTGCTTTGCTGCATATCAAGTATAAAGTGAAGAGAAAAACTAAATAAAAAAGAAAAGTGTGGGTGTGAGTGTGTGAGTGTGTCTGTGCTTGTGTGCATTTGTGTTTGTGAGAGTGCGTTCATGAAAATATAAGCTAGAGTGAGTGGGACAGAGAGACAGATGAGACACTGGTGACTGCAACAGGAAGTCAATGGGGCCTGCAGGAATTTTTGCAGGGGGATGCAAACCCAGAGGCCAGAGCTCCAGGGCATATCTGTTTACGTGCGGATAACCAAGAAAACTATATACCATCACCATGGTTAACTGTAAAGTACTCAGATCTTACACACCATTGCTCATTTCTTGGCTAAATGAGTATACGGTTGCCAGCAATATTGAAGCCTCATGTAAGGCATCTCTTGAAGGTCCTTGCTTAATTTTTGGCCACCTGCAGCTTTAAGTAACAGTGTCCACAGTGGGTGGAGCACACATACTGCTCTTCCTACACAGTGCAGAGTGTCTAGGCAATTACACAAGCAGGTTGGATGTTGTAAATAATAGCAAAGCTACACACCAGGTCATTGCAAAGTAACACAAGAAATAATAATTAAAAAAAAACATATTTAATAAATCAGTTAAAATGGAACAGCAAGCTTTGTGGATGTTTTAGTGCACATACTGATTCCTTCATCTCAGTGTAAGCCACAACAGTGATGAAATACAAAGTGTTGTAATGTTATGGTAGGTTCTGAGCTGGGTAACTTCACAGTTATGTTCCTACCCAAAGCAGATTCTGGCTCTAAATGTGACTGACATTGCGGGTGGTATGAATAAAGTGTAAATGGTTGAACATACTCCTTGTCATATCTGCAAATGTTCGATGTATGCTACAGTGGAAGTGTACCCGGTGTGTCTGTGTTTGGGGAGCAGAGCCAGATAATGGTCAAACTGGGACCTAGGCAGAGTAATGGATCATGCCCCCCCATATACAGTCCTCCCTCCTGCAGCCATTCCAGTGTCCCATTACTTGGCTATTTCTCCCCACTTACCATAAACACTGTAGTGTGCATACCATTTTCTGCTTTACTTCTATGGTGATTATTGAGATTTAATTTAAAACTTTTATTTTAAATTTTATAGCACACACACTGATAGGCAGTTGCTAAATAAAGCAATACAGCCTCACAATGAAAACAAGCATATCATTAAAACTTTTCTACCCTTGAAACTCACATTAATTGAAACAGCATTGGAACCCACATTCTAAGAAAATGCTTCTGGCCAGTGGTGGATAAGGTTTACCTTTAAGCTGTTTTGAAATCAAAGGCCCCCTGCACACATATTTAGGACCATTCGTACATGCATGCGTTCTTTGATTCACCTTCCTGATCGTATTTAATTATATTCCTTATATAATACAGCACAACTTAGAGTATGTTTTAAATTTGTAGTTTTGAACATTTTTCCAGTAAGCAATGAAACAAAATGTATGAATCAATAATGACAAAACTTCCCAATTCAGAACATTTTCATTATAAAAATCTACTTAAACTTCTGTCATTACAATCCACCAATAACAATAAATATGCACAATCTCTGCAGAAGTAAAAGTTGTCTAAATAATTCCACATTAAAGAGATCTGCAACTAGTGAAGAGGTTGCTGCTAGTAAACAACTTTATATTTCAGTGTTTCATCTACAACTAAAGTGCCTGTTGCCATTGAAAAATAAATTATCTGTGTTACATTAAGAAAATAGTAAGCTGGTAATATTACTATAGGGGAATGGATGACAAACTGATAACAGGTTCATAGTTTCTAGACATCTCATACAAAGGAGGACATACTCAGGACTGCAGCACCCCACTCCCTTAAAGTGCAACACATTATCAGCAATCCATCTACATGCTGTGGGAATAGAACCCACAGCCTTCTGCTTCAAAAGCAAGTATACTAACAATGCTTTGATATTCTTTAACACAACAGTGATACCATTTGCTGAACAAAACAATTGCACATTGTAAACAGACTTAGCATGAGCAGCAGCAAACTTCTCTTCCCTTGAAGCTTACAATTTCTTGAAAATCTGCTTGATACTCAACTCCTTGAAAATGCACTTGGTATTCAAATCCTTGAAAATGCACTTGGTATTCAAATCCTTGAAAATGCACTTGATATTCAAATCCTTGAAAATGCACTTGATATTCAAATCCTTGAAAATGCACTTGACACTCAACTCTATGAAACTCAGTTTTAAACAGCTTAGTGGTTGGGGTAGAGGATTCAGGCTCTTGTTTCCTTTAACCATGGTACAGGGTTTGAGCCTGAGCAAATTAACTAACCACCTGCTATCCCTAACTGGAGCATCGCACACACACACACACACACACACACACACACACACACACACACACACACACACACACACAAAACTCTTTCCATTACTTGCACACTTCAAAGATATGGTAAAGGAGAAGCTCCAGTAACAGAATAATAATAGTCTCACTGTGCTGCCAAGAAAAAGCTATAGACTGAGGTAAATAAGAACTATTTTGAATTACACTGGGAACTGGAGTGATAACACAGTTTGGTAAGGGAAATTAAAAAAAAAAAACATGCTGTTTGATAAAACAGCATAGGTAACAAAGTCTAACACCATGTACAGCAGCAGCTTTAATGTACAAGTCATAACTGCAATGACAAAACATCTCTACAAAATCAAGCAATCATAACACATCTTTATTAATAATAAATCTCGTTGGGCCACATAACACTTTCACCAGCAAAAGTCTGTTTATATGCTTCAAGATAAACTCGGAATACAAACCATAAATTGATAGGAAACCATTCTTCCCTTTACTTAACCACACTTATTCAGTCAAAAAGAAAAGTTGAACCTTGGTGAATCCTAAAAAAGTGCATTATTAATGTCTGAAATGACTTTCTGCTTTAATGTCTAGCAATAGTGAGTCCAGTAATGGTTTATTCTGCTATTCTTCTATTCTGTTTACTAACTCTTTGTCTACTTGAACTCCTAAATAATTCCATCCTTATTTAACATAAATCTGTAATTTGTTTAGCATAAACAAGAAACAATTATTATTTCTCTTGCTGTAATATTTCTGACACTCTTTCCAACACACAGTACCCATCTTTGACTTCTTCCAATTAAAAAAGTAATTGGATGTCAGTGATCCAGGATTCAGCATGAGTAAAACTTTAGATGTACTCTGTCAGAATGAATAAGATAATTCACAGAATTACACTTTAAAGACACATTATTTAACAGCAAACATAAATAAAACAGAAAGTAAAAGAAAAGAGAATGCCTGTGAAAGATGTAATTAAATATTGCATACTGCATACAGGTGCATAAAATCTAAACAAAAGTTATTTCTAGAGATGATTGTGTGTGTTTT
>NC_056733.1:1906924129-1906974129 GCF_019279795.1 Protopterus annectens
CCTATTCAAGTCATTGCCAGCTACAAGACCCCCTGCATGAATCAGGACATCCACTGTGTCTATTTAGATCTACTTGAATATATCATGATACATCCAAACACCATGGTTTTGGATAAGTTTAACTACCCATCAATTGATTGGGTAAATTACTTGTGCTCATACTCACTTGCCCAAAAGTTCCTGGACTTTGTTAACTCCAATGCCCTGGACCAGTTGGTTGACACCACTACAAGGGGTACCAACATCCTGGATCTGGTGCTTAAAGTATGGGGGATCAATGTAGCACCCACACTTTGAGGTCTTCCCTGGTGAGATCTGACCACAAATCAGTCTTATTCCAAGTAACTATCATACCTGACCCCCCCCAAGCAGTAACTAAACTAAAAATCGTCTCCAAAGCAGATTATAACCTGTTACAGGTCTGTATAGTTTCACTGCACCTCCCCACTCAGATGGAACTGGCAACTATGGCAAGTTCTACATCAATGCTTTATACAACACCTGCATAACTGCATTGACCTGGCAATACTTGATAGGACTAAAACAAGTTCCTCAAGGAAGAGCAATCCTGCCCAGTGGACAACTGCTACTAACAGGCTTTACAATAAGAGGAAGAAATTGCTGTCTAAGAGTAAGGGAGAGTGAGCCTTAAACTGGAAACACTCCCTCCTCAGCTTAAACAAGCAAATAAGGCTTCTTGTGAAGTCCTATACAGCAAATGATGAATCCAAATTAGCTTCCTCAAATAAGGACAACCATAAGGCATTCTTTAGTTACATCCGTAACTTAAATGGAGAGGCCCAGATTTGTGCAGAACTGGTAGTTAATGATACCACATATACTGAGCCTGTAGACATAGCTAATATGTTGGCAGACAAATTCTGTGAAAACTTCACTGCCCTGCTCCCACCACATGCACCCCATGACATCCCTATCACCTGTCCCCTGCTTTGTATCTCTAAATAGCAGGTCATAAATGCCCTCTCTAAGGCCAAAAATACAGCATTTATGAGACCTGATAACATCCCAGGCTGTGTCCTACATGGGCTCCAACAAGAATTAGCAACACCATTAGGTACTCTTTTCGATCATAGTCTAAGCATCAGATTTGTCCCAGCTGAATGGAAAATGGTCACCGTTATTCCCATGCACAAAGGTGGTGCTTCCACTGACCCCAGGAACTATAGCCCTATTAGCCTGACTAGTCTTATCTGCAAGGCCATGGAGTGAATCATCATGGACCTTATCAACAAAGATATAGGTAATCTCCAAACACTTTCTCCTACTCAGTTTGGATTTGTCAAAGGGAGGTCATGCCTGCTAAAGCTGGTGGACTTCTTGGAGACAGTCACCAAGGCCCTGGATGAAGGGAAATCTGTGCCAACAGCCTACCTAGACTTAGCCAGTGCTTTTGACACTATTCCCCACTCAGGCATCATTGACCAACTCACCTAGCTAGGTATCAATCCTTATATTGTTAGATGGGTTGCTAACTGGCTCACTAATAGAACCCATATAGTCAAAATAGGAAAATCCACCCCCAGCAGCAGACCTGTAACCAGTAGTGTTACACAGGGATCACTCCTGGGACCTCTACATTTTGGAATCTATTTCACCAAAGTACAAGAAAAAAACTAAAGTTCTGTGGATGACAAAGTTTGCTGATGACTGTAAACTGGGAGCAGTCATGGAATCTCCAAATGATATCAACATCCTACAGGATGGTCTTACACAAACAAATGATAGGTGCCAAAATCATGGCCTTAAACTCAATGCAAAAAAAAGTATTACCATCCCTTTTGGTAAGAACAATGTTCCTGCTAACTACTACAGCAATAGCAACACCCTAAGTTTGCACTCAGCGGTGAGAGACCTGGGAACACATGTCGACAACAACCTTACCTTCGATCACCATGTCTCAACAGTGGTAAGAGGGGTGTTCTGTATTGCTCATCTCGTAAGTAAGGGCATTGCTTTCAGAATAAAGTAGTTATAACCTCACTGTACTCTTCCCTCATCAGGCCAATAGCTGAGTGCAACTTCCCTTTTAGTATGTACCTTTCCAAGCGCCTGCAGCAATTGGAGAGACCACAAAGGTTCATCACAAGGAAAATTCAAGGTCTTCATCAGCTGTACTATGTGGATTGTCTGAAATCACTGTCACTTTATTCTGTTTAATACAGACTACTCATAGGCGATCTCTGCTTGTATATAAGGCAATATGTAACCCTGCTTTATTGGAAATCCTGCATATCCACAAGTCAAATGGTACACTGGTTACTCACTCTAAAGACTGGTGTGTGACAATAATAGAACCTGCAGGAGGCACATATTTGACTCCCGGAGATTACCACACCTTTAGAATGGATTCCCAATTCACATCAAACAGAGCACCTTATTGGTCCTCTTCAAACACAGTCTGGACGATTGGATGTGTAACCTAAATTCACCTCAGGGGTTCCACCTGTGTCCCTCTAAGACAGGGGCAATAGGTGCTGATCATGGAAATAAGGATAGAACTTGGGTAGGCTTGTAAGGCCCTAGGGCCATTAGCCTAGTAACTTCCAATAATCCTATGACCCTATATCTACATGCATGTGTGTGTATGTGTGTGTATATATATATATATATATATATATATATATATATATATATATAGATTATATAGATAGATATAGATATAGACATATATATATATATCTATATATCTATATCTATATCTATATCTATCTATATAGGTTCATAGGTGTGTACTAGGTAATGGCCCTGGAGCCTTTACAAGCCTAGCCCATAGGATTACTCTGGCATCATGCCACCTGATCTTAGTTCTTAGTGCCTCTGTCGAGTAGAGCCACTGGAGTGATTCCTGGGGTGAATTTTCTATTTCCCATCCCCTTATCAAGATTCCTCTTGAAGAGGGTCAGTGAGGTACTCTGTTTGACAAATATGGGAAGTCTATTCCATAGCATGGGTAGTCTCTGGGTTATGAACTTGTCCCTCCAGCTTGTTCTGTTGATTGTGGTAATGAGGTTGAGGTCTCTGGAGTGTGTGGTGTGAAGGGATTAGGATTTTTTTAGATGCAGCATTTCTAACAGAGCTGGGTCAGACATGGCTTTGTAAGTCAAGCAGAGATCTAAGTAGGCGATATGAGACAGAGGATAGTTGGAGTTTTTTGTGTCTGTTCATATAGGACAAGTGTTTAAGGCCTAGGATCCTCTTTGTGAGGTACTTTTGCGGCATCTCCAGTTGTTGAAGGTGTCTAATGAGGTACATGCCAAATGGGGCATTGTACTTGATGATTGGCCTAATGAGGGAAGAGTAGAGGGAGACAATGACCTCTTTCTTCCTGGATGAAAAATCCTTAGTAATGAGATTTGCCACATAGAAGGACTTTCTGACCACAGGGGTAATGGTGATCAAAAGAGAGGTTACTGGCAACCTGTGTTCCCAGATCTCTTATAACACCTTCTGTGTTCAGTGGACTACCATTGATGTGGTAATTCATGGGAACCGGGTTTTTCCCACAGGGGATGACGACACATTTTTTTGGCATTTAGCATAATGTCATGGTTCAGACACCAGTCGTTGGTCTCGGTGAGGCCTTTCTGTAGGATGTCAACATCACTTGGGGAGTTAATAATAGCTCCCAACTTGCAATCATCTGTGAACTTTGTCAGCTAGACTACCTTCGTGTTGGCCTGGACTTCAGAGAATTAGATACCAAACAGGAGTGGACCCAGGACCGAACCCTGTGGGACTCCTCTCGTGACTGGTCAGCAGTCTGACTTGGAGCCAGCTACCTTCACATTGTGGGTTCTATCTGTGAGCCAGTTTGCAACCCATCTAGTAATATAGGGGTTGATGCCTAGTTTAGTGAGTTTTTCTGTGATTCCTGAGTGGGTATGGTATCAAAGGCTTTGGCCAGATTATGGTAGGCTGTATGAACCACCTTACCTTCATCCACAGCTCTGGTGACTGACTCAAAGAAGTTGACCAGGTTGACCAGGCATGATCTATCCTTCACAAAACCAAACTGTGTAGGATCCAAAGTTTGGAGATTCTCTATATCCTTGTTTATTAGGTCCATGATGATGTGTTCCATAGCTTTGCATAACAGACTTGTCAGGCTAATGGGGCGATAGTTCCCAGGGTCTGTAGTTGCTCCTCTTTTGTGGAGAAGCATGATTGTAGCAGTGCACCATTCAGTAGGGATAAAGTCTGAGGTGAGGCTGTGATTGAACAGAGCACACAGTTGAAATGCCAGTTCACTCTGTAGTTCATTTATAACACAGCCAGGGATATTGTCAGATCCCATAGAAGCTGTACTCTTGGTCTTGGACAGTGCTGTTTTAACCTGTGCAGCAGTAGTACTGGGTGCCTAGCAATCTACTGCTATTGTGATTGGTCCATTGGTGGGGGAGAGAGTGGTAAAGTTGGGACTGAATCTGGCGGCCAGTTTATTGGCAAAATCTGTTGGCTCAGTATTGGAGGTACCATTGTGCAGTAGCTCAGAGCAAATTTGGGTATTGCCGTGGAGATTCTTTACATAACTATAGAAGGCCTTGTGGTTGTCTTTACTATCTGCTGCAATTCTGTTTTCATAGCTAGCTTTAGAGGATTTGATGAGGGATCTCAGCTTTCTGTTGAGGCTGATAAGGAGTTTTTCCAGTCTTGGGACTTCACCTTAGTCCGCATCAGTTTCTTCCTTCTGTTGTAAAGCTTGTTTATGGCAGGGGACCACCAGACTGGCTTACTTGTTTTGGAGGAGAGCATCTTGGTTCTATTGGGTATGGCGAGATCCATGCATTTGTGTATGTATTCGTACAGTGCATTGGTGTATGATTTAGCGGTCATGCAACTATTCTCCATTTGCATGGGTGCTGTGAAGTTAGCCACCTCTGTTTTTAGGAGGCCAAAGTTAGCATTGGAGAAGTTTTTCATGGTGGTTACGGAAGCAAGGTGGTTGGGAGGGATGTGGATTTCCAAGGTGATTAGTTTGTGGTCAGATCTAACCAGGGAGGAGATGACTATTGGTGTACAGCAACAATTTTCCATGTTAGTAATGACCAGGTCAAGGATGTTGTTACCTCTAGTGGGGGTAAGAACAAGCTGGTCCAGGGCATTGGAATTAATGAATTCCAGGAAACATTGGGCAATTGTACTGGTACACGAGTAGATTTCCCAGTTAATGGAGGGGTAGTGAAAGTCGCCTAATAATCTCCAGGGAGCTTAGGAATGTTGAGTGTGAGTCTTGGGACATTGTTGGGGATCTGTAGCAAGCCATGACCTGATGACCTGAATCACTGTCATACCCAATGTTAGCTGCACCTGATGTATCTCTGATGTGTTACGTTGGGCTACCAGTCTGGAGGTGTGCACATCCTTTAAGAATATGGAAACACCACCGCCTTTGGAGCTTTGGTACAAGTTCTGGGGTGAAAGGTGTGGAATGAGTTATAGCCTGGTAGTGCAAAGGTGCATTCTGCTATCTTGAACCAGGTCTCTGTTACAGCACAAATGTTGATGTTTTCCATTTTAAGGAGTGCTTCGAGTGTGTGCATTTTGAGATTTAGACTTCTAGCATTGAGCAGCATGACCCTCAGATTGCATTTGTTTGCAGTTGTTACAGTGGTAATTTGGTCTTTGGAACACCACCTAAAAAAGGCACTATAGCAGTGGTAAGACCCTTGGTCAGTATCCGGAAGCCCAGGGGTGACAGATGCAAGCCATCTCTGGCAAAGCATCTAGGTCTGTCAATCATATCATCCCAGGCAAACAGATACTGGATACCCTTAGAATGACACCCGAAACTTAACCAATTGTTGAAATCAATCATTTTCTGTGTGTACTGTGGTATCATTCTCAGTGATGGTAGGAGGCTGCTCAGGGCTAGGGTCATACCCGCCTGGGCTACATAATCCAAGATCTCTTCTATGTCTCTTTTCATGTAGTTCAGGGAGGTACATCTCAGGTCATTCACACCCACATGTACAATGACAGAGTCATATTTGTACCTGTTCTTGAGGGACCTGAGTGCATGTGTTTTGTGGTGGATCTTAGCACCTGACAGGCAGATGACTGTTACTTTCCCCTTATTCAACTTAGTGAGTGGGACATCAGTGTGCCTCACTATCATGTCACCTATGACTAGTGTGTTGGGCATGCTGTTTTGCCTTAGGAGCTTTGGTTGAGTGGCTAACTGTTTAGGAGAGTTATGTGTCTCATGATTAGTGTTGTGCTGTGGTGGTCAAGTGCATTTCTGCCTTGGAGGTCTCTGCTCTCTGCTGTTTGAGTATATACACATATATATATATATATATATATATATATATATATATATATATATATATATTTAATATCTATATAATATATATATATATATATATATATATATATATATATATATATATATATATATATATATATATATATATATATATATATATATATATATATATATATATATATATATATATATATATATATATATATATATATATATATATATATATATATAGATACATAAATAGATATAGGAGGAATTTAATAAAGCCTGCACTTTTTTTTTTCCATGTAGGCATCATGCTGCTCTGTTTACATGGTCACGAACATTTGTAGATTCAGTAAAATTTGCTGAGCGGTGTGCATGCACACATCAGCATGGAAATTTCCATGGCATGCAAATCACCTCATAAGCAGGTGAATCTCATGCAAATGAGGCAGGTAGAGTCATCTAGCATGCAGATAGGCATCTTTTCAGACCCTGTGTCAGGGTCTGTAGTGTACATGGAAAAATTCCATGTACAGTAGTGTAGACAGACAAAAGTGGTTGTAAAAATTTAGATATTTAGACAGAAATGTCATACTACATACACATACAACCAAAACTATCATTCAGTGTGTCAGAAAAATTAAAGGAAATAAGTTAAATTAATATATTTGTTTTTAATAATCTTGGCATGCATGGTGGGTCACCTTCTTTTATTTAACTGCTTCTCTAACTCATATGTCCAGCAGCAGTAGTTCTTAGTGTTACCACAGTGATAGGCACCACTCACCCTTTAGCCACATCTCCATGCTGCCTCACCTTCTGACTCAATGTCCCTGACCTCCCTGACAAGTTAGATGGCAGACCTTTTAAGAGGTTAAAAATGTCCCCACAGAGCATCTGCTGGCTATTTCTAGGAGACTCACACCACACATTTGAGTTCCCTGGATCTGTGAAGCCTCAGCTGTCTCTGTCTAATCATTTACAACACGAAATGTGATTAGTTAGCAGTTCAGTATTTCTCTTCACCTGAGTGTCCAGATCACACGACCTCAGGCCTGATGACAAAAATATAAAATCAGTCATCAGCTTTAAATCCAAGCTTCTCTGGTAGCAAGCACACTTATGAATAGCCTTGTGTTTGAACATGGTATCTATTATGGATTATCTATAACTAGTGCAGAAGTCCAGAAATCCAGTACTTGGTTTTATATCATGCAAGTCATGCCTCCCTGTCATGCCCCTCCTGGCACCTCTGTGATTCCCACACGAGGGTAAAACTTTCCCATTACAGCTCCAGCATCAGTGGGTGCTACATATTGATCACTACACCTACAACCTCCAAGAAGCTCCAAAATATGTGAAGTCATTGTGCAAGGGACCTGGATACACTAAAGAAGAAACAAGTAAGTCAGAACTGATTTTATATAGCAGTCTATATAGCTGTTTTTCTTCTAGAATTGCTGGTATTGCTGTTATTTTTAAATACTGATTAGAAAAAATAAGAGACAAATGGGTTAATAGCCAATATTTTTAAAGCCAATAGAAAATAAATAATATCCAGTAAGCAATTTAAAGCTACACAAAACAAGAAATGTTTTAATCTCATAAAATCACTTCAATGTGGCATTTATAACAATGGAATTATATTGAATAACAGTAAGTGAGACCAATTACCATTGCATCCTATGTGTGCAAATTAAAGTAATTAATAAAATAAATATGAGCAATATTTACTCCTATTTTGCAATGGAGTAATTACCCATATCAGCTTATTATCTGGCTCTAAATCATTTACCGGTAAGTAACAAAACAGCTAGTTTTGTACCAGTAAGTGTGGTATGCGTGATCAGTGCAAATATATTTGTGAGGACTTAGATGTTCAATTAAAAAACATTAGTAAAACCAATATTTCTTTTAGAAATGATAATTTTAACAAGGTTTCGTTATATATAGCAGTATGTGCTTCCTACCCAGCATTCTACATTGGGAAAACTGACAGATGTTTGAAGAAGCAGATTTACGAGCACTGTTAGGATATCTAAAAGGGGAATCTAAACAATGTCTTGTACAAACACTTTATGACCTGTGGTAACTTTAAGAAATTTAATTTTGGTAATATTGATATAATTCCACACTATCCCAGAGATAGGGCCTGGGAAAACAGGATAAAAAGAATTGTTTCCTTGGTTACAGTCATTTGCTCACCCAATATTTTTGACAGAATACGGTGTAGAGAATTTTTAAAATTTGCCAACTCATTACACTTTCAAAAAACATGTTCCCGGTTATCACTTTTTTTCCCATCACACCTCTAACATTTGCTATCTATGTGAGGAAAAAATATTTGAAGTTTGCTTGGGGTATAAAAATAACTATTCAATCCTAAACCTTCTGAAATTTGTTGCATATTTGGGAACCATACATATGTCCTTCCATTGTTTCTTTGTAAATTGCTTTTCCAGTCTCTCTCTTTCTAATCTTCTCTAACCTACTCAGACTGATTCTTGTATCTATCATGCAATATTTTATACTACCTATATATTAGACCTTTTTAACAGCAGCTTCTGTTCTAGATTTGAAGAAAACCTCCACCTTTAGGACTTCCATATTCCTTTCTCTTTGCCTTTACTCTGATATCAATCCATGGTAGGAAGGCAGGCTGTAATCTGCAGTCCAAAGTTCCTCTTGGCTTCATCCCTCTCTATTACCCTTCTCTCTGTTGTGTTTGCTCCCAATACATAAGTTCCTTTTCCAGTTTTCTCCATAAATTCCAGTCCCCTATTGCCTATTTTGTTGCAATACTTGCAGTCATCCCTATTAGCAAAATTTCCTTTCTCCATTCCTGTGCATCCTTGTGTTGGCTCAGTTCTTAGAATATTTTATGCACCTGCATGAATATAATATTATATTATATATAGAATATATAATATTCTGTATGGTTATTATTACCCTTAATGATCTGCCTCCAAAATCCCACTTTCTCCTTATTTGTGGACCCCCCACTCCAGTATTGCCCCTTTTCATTTCTGTATAGTTATCATTATCTTTAATGATCTACATCCAAAATCCCACTTTCTTCTTATTTCTTGATCCCCCACTTCATCCTCACCTCTTTCTATTTCAGATAAAATTTTGCTTGTGTCATGTATATGAGCTTTGTGTACCTCTAAGATATCCTTTCAAATTAGATAATTATAAACAACCTTGTTCTGTATGATGGATCAACATATCCCATTTAACACTTGACCTCTTTCCCTCCCAGACAAATTGCTTCAGTTCTTTATTAATTATTGTCCATAATGTCTCCTTTGATTAATAAAAATATGCCTGATGTGTACATAAAACTAAAGGGACTAAAAACATTTTTACTGCTTGTATCATACTATCCATATCCATAAGCAAGAGCTTCTAGTTTCTCAGTTTTTTTATTATTGTTTGATTAGCCTCTTTTCACATATCCTTAGCTGCCATAACATAAGCATTTTTAATCCATACTCCTAAATACTTTATCTTATTGTGTTACCATGAATATGAGTATTGTTGAACCAATTCATGAGTGGGTACACAATTTAAGGCTATAAC
Organism: Protopterus annectens; assembly: GCF_019279795.1. Taxonomy (NCBI): domain Eukaryota; kingdom Metazoa; phylum Chordata; order Ceratodontiformes; family Protopteridae; genus Protopterus; species Protopterus annectens. Next base: position 1,906,933,983 of record NC_056733.1, read on the forward strand.
CTTTGTTTTATCTTCAATAATTTTATATCCCAAAAAGGCTTGAAACTGTATCAAGATGTTCTGCAACACAGAGATGCCCTTTACTGGATTTATTAAGTACAAAATAATATCATCTGTAAATAAAGTCATCCTTTGTTGATTACCATACCAGTAACATCCTGGAATTTCTGAGTCTCTTATTTTCTTTGCCAATGGCTCTAAATATAAAGCAAATAACAAATGGGAAAGAGGACATCTCTGCCTGGTTTGTCTTCAAACAGAACGTATCAGAGAAGAACCCTCCCACTTTAATTCTTGCCTCTGATCCTTTACATATCCTCCTAATTAACCTTATTATTGTATCAGGGAATGCAAATGCTTCCATTATCCTACTCATAAAATCCCACCTTAGCCTACTGAATGCTTTCTCTGCATAAAAACCTACCAATAGCAGCAGTACTTTCTTATATTCCGCTTCCCTCTGCATCTTCATTGTTCAGTTAATGTTGTCACTTGTTTGCCTTCCCTCCACAAAACCACATTGATTGATATCTATTAATTTTTGCCAAAACGTTTGTCATTCCTTTAGCTAGTATAGACATAAACACATTATAATCATGGTTTAAAATTGAAATGGGTCTATCTGAAGCTGCATCAGACATGTATTTACCCTTCTTATGTAATACAGCCACTGTAGCTCTCTTCCAAGATGCCATTGCTTCCCCTGCTTTTCAAATACTATTAAACAAAATATTCCAGATCTTTATCAGATTATTTATATATCACTGCTTTTATCTCATCTCCTCCTATCATTATCTTATTAGTTGAGCCTCATCTTCCTCTAACCTTGGCATAATTAAGTTGTCTATAAATATTTCCATTCAGGCTCTTTCTTGTTTTCATATTAGTTTGTTTTTTGTGACTTTCCACAACATTTTTGAAATATCCCTGTTTTCTATGACTTTTCATAAAATTTCTGAAATATCTCTATTATCTCTATAGTACCTTCCTCTATAGTACCTTTGGTTACTTTTCATGTCATAGGCTCCCTAAGTTTGGTCACGACCCTTTCTAATTTCTCTTGCCTATGTTGTGCTAACTGTTTTTGTGCAGTGGTGGTGTTATAAAAATAGTTGCTTAACAGCAATTTTTCTGAACTCATGCATATTATCCAAATACTTCCTTATTTTCTTATTAGTGCTCTACAATTGGTCCCCTTCTTGTTTAGTTTGATTCCCTGTTTTCTGCAATAGTTTACCCTTCGTTAATATCTATAAATCATTTCTGTTACTTCTTAACCATATTTTCTTTCTTTTTATTTCTACCATATTTTAAACTCCATTTTCATCTTATCCCATTAACTAGCTATCCCTTATGAAAAAATTATATCTTCCCTAATAACTCTTGAACAATTTCATAGGTTCATAGGTTCATACTAGGCTATCTGCCCTAGGGCATTTATAAGCCTAGCCAGAATTGTGTAGCTTTCACCACCCCTTAGGTTGAAGAATACTATACCCATTAGTTTGCCGTGCCTCTGTCCAGCAGTGATACAGAGATGATCCCCGGGGTAAACCTACGATCTCCCATCCACTGGTCAAGATTCCTCTTGAACAGAGCCAGTGAGGAGCTCTGTCTCACATGGACGGGGATTCTGTTCCACAGCATAGGGAGTCTCTGGGTGATGAATCTGTCCCTCCAGCACGTCCTATTTATATCCGTGTTGAGGTTTAAGTCTCTTGCTCTTGTGGCTCTGGTGGATATGGATTTGTTGAGGTGGAGCATGTCCATTAATTCCGGGTTGGACATGGCCTTGTATGTCAGGCACAGGTCACCTCTGAGCAGATGGTATGTGACTGAATAGAGCTGGAGTTTCTTCAGTCGGGCAGCATATGGCATATTTTTGAGCCCCTTTATCCTTTTGGTGAGGAACTTTTGGGGTCTTTCCAATTGCTGCAGGTGTCGGGTAAGATACATTCCGAATGGGGCATTGTACTCAATCATTGGTCTGATAAGTGAAGAGTACAGGGGAACAATGACCTCCCTTGATCTGGATGCGAATCTCTTCATAATCAGGTGGGCAATGTAGAAGGTCCTCCTAACCACTTTGGCAATGTGAGTGTCAAAAGAAAGGTTACTGTCAACTTGGGACCCCAGGTCCCTGATAACCTCTTCTGTGCTTAATGGATTGCCACCTATGTGGTAACCTGGGGTTACCTTGTTTTTAGCAAAGGGTATGACGATACATTTTTTGGCGTTTAGCTTAAGGCCATGGCTCTGGCACTAGTTATCCGTTTCTATGAGACCTCTCTGAAGGATATCTGTGTCTGATGGATTTTCAACTATGGCACCCAGTTTGCAGTCATCTGCAAACTTTGTCAGCCACAATCCTCCTATGTTTGCCTGCACTTCTGAAAAGTAGATGCCGAACAAGAGGGGGCCCAGGACTGAGCCCTGTGGGACACCGCTTGTGACCGGCTTGGAGTCTGACATGGCACCAGCAACTCTAACCCTGTGGGTTCTGTCCTTGAGCCAGTTTGCAACCCATCTTGTGGCATATGGGTTTACATTTAAGCTGGTGAGCTTTTCTGTGATACCCGAGTGGGGTATTGTGTTGAAAGCTTTTGCAAGGTCAAGGTAGGCTGTGTGAACTGCCTTACCCTCATCAATGGCCTTGGTGACTGTTTCAAAAAAGTCGACCAAGTTCAAGAGGCATGATCTGCCCTTGACAAAGCTGAATTGGGTAGGATCCAATGTCTGTAGGTCCCCTATGTCTTTATTTATGAGTTCCATTATGATCTTCTCCATAGCTTTGCAGACCAGGCTTGTTAAGCTTATGGGGTGGTAATTACCAGGGTCCGTAGAAGCACCGCCTTTGTGGAGTGGGACCACAGTTGCCGTACGCCACTCTTTGGGTACGTATCTTGTGGTAAGGCTAAGATTAAACAGCAGCCTTATGTGTGGGTTTAGTTCCTCATTGAGTTTGTGTAGCACACAGCTGGGGACACCATCCGGTCCCCATTGATGCTGTGTTTTTAGCTTTAGAGAGAGCAGCTCTCACCTGGGCATTTGAGATGATTGGGAGGCTACACTCTGCTGGGATAGATATTTCTCCTTTTGGGGGAGAAATTTTCACTGAACCTGTCTGCCAGTATGTTTGCAATGTCTGTGGGTTCAGTGATTTTTGTATCATTTTGGACTAAATCTGAGCATATCTGGGAGTTTCCACCCAGATTTCTAACATAGCTAAAGAAGGCCTTATGATCGTCTTTTGAGTCCTTGGCGATTTTTCTCTCAAAGTTGGCCTTGGATGATTTTATGAGTGATCATAGTTTTTTACTAGTATTGATCAGAGATGTCTTCCCTTCTAGGGATTTTGCTCTATCTTGTAGTAGCTTTCTCCTCTTGTTGTAAAGTTTATTTATGGCTGGGCCAGATCGGGTGCTTGCCTTTGGTGGAAAGGGTCTTGATTTTATTTGGGATTGCTTGATCCATGCAATCTTGGAGGTGCTCGTAGTAAGCATTTGTAAGGGATTCAGCAGCGTGGGTTGTGGTTTCCAATGGCTCAGCGGCCTTGAAGGATACCACACCAGTCTTAAGAAGTGTGAAGTTGGCTTTTGAGAAGTTCTTCACTGTGGTCTTTTTTGTTGGGGGTGGGGGCGGGATGTGGATCTCCAGTGAGATTAGTTTATGGTCTGATCTCACCAATGAGGGATATACTTCCGGTGTGGAGCATTTTGTCCCCATGTTTGTGATGATCAGGTCTAGTATATTTTCACCTCTTGTGGGAATGGTGACAAGTTGTTCCATAGCATTTGAGTTTATGAACTCCAGGAACCTTTGGGCTAGGGTATTGGGGCTTGAGTAATGTTCCCAGTCTATGTTTGGGTAGTTGAAGTCACCCAATATGATGGTGTTTGGAGAGACATTTATACTCTCTAGTGTCTTCAGGAAGGCTGTGTGGGGTTCCTGAGTTTGAGAGGGTGGCCTGTAACATGCTACAAACTGTAGAGCAGTTTTGCCTATGGTTAATTGCACCTGAATGGTCTCTGATGCTTCGTGAGTTGCCACCAGCCTGGAGGTGTGGGTATCCTTGATGAATATGGATACACCCCCTCCTTTTGTGGTACGGTCCAGGTTTTGGGGCCGGAACGCATGATATGAGGTCAAACCTGATAGTGCTGGGGTGCTCTCAGGAGCCTTGAACCAGGTTTCAGTCACAGCACAGACATCGATGTTCTCCATACTGAGGAGGGCTTCGAGGGTGTGCATCTTGAGATTTAGACTTCTGGCATTGAGCAGCATTACCCTTAGTTTTTTCCATTATTGTTTTCTAGGGTGTGGGTTTAGAATTTGAGCCTTGTCTAAAAAGGCACTATGGGGTGGCAAGAGCCTTTGCCAATATCCGGAAACCCAGGGTGACAGGTGCAAGCCGTCCCTTGCAAGCAGCGTGGCTTGTCAAGCATGTCATTCCAGGCAGACAGACATTGGATCCCCTTAGAATGACACCAGAAATTAAGCCAATTATTAAAACTGATCATTTTGTCTCTGTATTGTGGCATCATTCTTGGTGAAGGTAGGATACTGCTCAGGGTCAGGGTCATACCAGCCTGGGCTACATAATCTGAGAGCTCCTTTATGTCTCTTTTCATGTAGTCCAGGGAGGCACGTCTCAGGTCATTCACACCGGCATGGACAATGACTGAGTCATACTTGTACTTGCTGTGGAGTGACCTGAGTGGTTGTGTTATGTGGCGGATTCTAGTGCCCAACAGGCAGCTTACTGTGACCCTCTCCTTGTTCAGTCTGGTGAGTGGGACGTCAGTGTGTCTGACTATGGAGTCACCTATGACAAGTGTGTCTGGCATTGTGTTTGGCCTTAAGGGCTGTGACTGATTTGCACACTGACTTTGTGATCTATGTGTTGCTTGTGTTATGTCATGAGGTGACAGTTGTTTGGGTGTCTGCTTTGGAGGCCTCTGCTGTTTTGGTAGATTTTTGATCAGTGCCTCCGAGTATATCTTTGTGTGTTTATGTGTGTTTGATTTGTGAGACTTTCTTTAAATTCCCCCCCTTTTAACATGTAAGTGAGAAAGTGTCAGTATCTCATTTTTACTTATTACCCTGAATTTTTATCTTACTGTTTATCAATGCATGAACTGCAGTAGTTATTGGATGTATGTTGAAGCTTTAAATTAAATGCACATGCTGAAATGAAATATAATTTCTAGCTAGTCTAGCCCAGTGAAATGTAAATATGTAAATTCTGTCAGAGTTCCTTCTACTGAATTCATGTCTTCCATGCAAAATATTTTCGTACATTTCTTGAAAAATCTACCTTCTAGGTTCCCCTGATATGTTCTCACTATTGCAAATGAAGCTCCAGTCCCCACCTATAAGTAATATTCCACCTGAAAGATGATTATTTATTTCTCCCCAAATTTTCTTATATTCCATAATAGCAGTTTTTGGTGAAAAATAGATACATGCCAGTGTAATCCTCTTCCCTTGCCAATAGGCCTTTACTACCACAATTTTACCATTATTGCCTTTTTCCTCTTCTGTCAGTATCGTTGACCATCTAGCAATCAGAATAATTATACCTACTGTTATTTGCCCCTGATATTCTGCTGAATATCACATTGAAATCTTTTCTTTGTCAAATCACCTGTTCGTTTCTTTTCAAATGGGTCTCCTGCACTACTATTTGTACTCTGCATTTATTAATAGATTTCAGTTTTCTTTCCTTTTTGTCTATACCTGGAGGGCCATTTACATTCCAAGATACTCTGGCTACAGTAGAAATTATGATAAAAAACAATTGCTTTGATACATTATACAAGACATTATTTATTTATTTATTGTTTTAATGAAAACCCTAAAAAAACTAAATTAAATTTCAAAACACCAACTTCCCTATTACTTTAGAAGAAACACACAAACTATATACATTTTCATCAAATGAAGTTTAACTGTTCAGATAGGAACAATTGTCCCAAACTGATCATTCCACCCACAGGCTTAAGATAATCTAAAATTAAGGTTACTCATGCTGAAGCACATGCTGCCTGTGCTCCCACTCAGACTGATTGCTGTCCGTTTTTTCTTTTCTCTATTTTCCTCCCAGATATGAAAAACAGCATGTGTGCTTTTAGAAAACATTAACTTTTAGCCTTAGAAAAATGTACTGGCTACCTTTTACATAAAAGTAAATTGTGCACTGTTCTATGAAATCTATTAAACTATTAAGGCTTTTGGGGAGGCTACTATTGCTAATTCACTTTCTATAATTTCAAACTTTATTTTTCACTGACCTGCTTATCGTCGTACCATTAAATCTTGCACTTATATCAGCAAATAATGCTTAGAACTCTCAAGATGAATTGCTTACAACTGCAGATAGCTCATCTCCATGTAAAAATAGTCATTAATTAGAAATAAAACAGCTAACAATTCTACAGATGCATTAAGGAATATTTGTAAATATCACTGAGAACAGACTGCACAGAATTTCTCTGGCCAACTGCTTTCAGATGCAGACTTCCTGTCTCTCAATTATAGCATTTGTTAATGGAATAAACAAGCAAGTAATGTATCATTTCATGATTTTCATCATCCTGTCTTACTTTCAAGCCTATTTGTTTACAAAAACAAAAGACAAACAAAGAAAGGCTTGTTTACAGCTTAAACCAAGGACATTAATCTAGACATCCATCCATGTAAAAACAATGGAAATTATTATTTTAATTCTACATATAACAAAAATTACTACAATTTATACCCACGACCATCCCACAGCCTAATACCATTATATTAACATAAATTGGATTCTGCACACCCTTTCTTCTCTTGATATGCTGTAAAGCCTATATTTTGTATAACTAAAAAGTTTGTTACATACACTTCAGGTGCATACTGCTAACTCCATAGCCAGGACAGCCAGCAGCTAAACCCTTCCCCCTCCCTACAAACAGTATATTTACTCTTACAGCCTCCTTAACTTTGTCTATGTAAATCTACCTTTCTCCTTAGAGCTGCACTCTGGTTCAGCCTTGATTGCAGTTTCACCCCTTGTCCACTAGGTGGCACCCCCTTCCAGGATCTTTCCCCTGCCTATCTCACCTCCAGCATACAGAATTATTACCAAATACCCTTTTCTAACTTTCTGATAGACCCACTTACACTCCTTCCTCCTTCCATTGCTACTACACATTTCACTATCTCCTTTAACTTACCCTAACAATCAGCAGTTCATTGATTGTTTTCCCTGCACTTGGTCCTTCTCTGGCTCTACCTGCTCCATTCACCTTGTGGGCTCACTCCGCTCCCCTACCCTGCCCTCAATTCCCAACCACCCCCACTACTCCTACATTTATACTTACCAACCCCCCCCCCATTAATTGGACAATCCCACTAACCTATTTTCAGCCTATCACTACTTATCCTTCATTCACACATCTCAATTCCCACATTTTCTTACAATCATTCTAATACACCACCACACTTTTTTCTCTTAACTTATTTAGCACACTAGCCACTATGTCTATGCACACCACCACTTCAACTCTAAAACTTAAACCACTGTAATACCTCACACCACCAATTTCAATACTTTATATAGCTACCTTCTATGAATTCCACTTCCTGCCTATCTACTTCCAACATCAGTCACTTCCACATATACCCAAACACACACACCCCTCCTGTAATACTACCTCACCTCTTCACACACTGTGCCGCTCCAAAACCTCTACATTCTATACAAACTAATTACTTAAACCCAAAGAATAAAAGCTATTATCAAATCCTACTAAAATTCTCCAAACTTATAAAGAGTTTACTAACTAACCTCATAGCTGATGGAGACATCCATCCCAACCCAGGCCTTAACTCTCCAACTACCACTTACACCAAAATAAAAACTCCCACCAGCATAAGAAATTCTCACAATGTCACCAAAGCATTTCTAGTCTGCCACCTAAATATCAGAAGTATAAAAAACAAACTCCAAGAGCTGCATGCTCTCATAGACATCCACTCCCCTGATATTTTTTGCCCACTGAAACTTGGCTCAAACCCACCATCCCTGACAATGAAATACTTCCTCCTGGCTACAATATTACTAGAATGGATTGTACAGGTAAAGAAGGAGGTGGAGTTGCCATTCTAAACAAATCCACCCTCGAGCTATTCACAATTAGCATCCCACTAAACCTAACTGCCACCAATACTGAAACTATCCTCTCAAAAATCCAACTCAGTAACAACAAATCTATTAACATAGTGTATAGTTATATTCCCCCAGGCAATAACATTAACATCTTAGAAAGTACCCTCCATTGGTTATCCTCCACTGACCCCCCCAAGAAACAATCATTCTCGGGGACTTCAACATCGACTAGCCAACCTGTTCAGCTAACTTCCCCACTACCCACATTAACTCACATGGCTTCTCTCAGACAATTTCTACCCCCATTAGAATCAACAAACCCAGCAATAAGGAAAGCATCTTAGACTGGATCTTAATAAATAACAAACCACAGTTATACAAATCAGGCACACAACCCGAAGCCATGAGCGATCCCCTGCTAACCTACATAATGAGAAAAAGAGAAAACCTGCCCCACCAAACCTCCTTTAAAACTCTCAGATCCAAAAAAAACTTTAACCTAAATAGTTTCTTATCTGATTTGAGCTCTTTCAAATGGGACAATCTTAAACTACTCCCTCTAGACCAAGCAGTTTCATATTTCAACACCAAATCCCTAGCCATTCCAGACAATTATGCTCCCATACGCAGAATCAGAACCAAAAACAAAATAGCTCCATGGCTAACCAATACTACCAGACAAAAACTAAGAGCCATAAATGCAGCATGGACCTCTTGGAGAACCACTAAATTCCCTCAAGCCCACCAACTATTCAAATAATTAAGAAATGAATCAAAAAGGTCTATCCTGCTAGACAAGCAAAGCTACTATGTCAACTTACAGCAAAAACACCAAAATCAACCTCAACATTTTCGGTCAGGCTTGAATAAAGTACTACACCCAGGTAAATCTGCTACCCCCACCCCATCAACAACCTTACACCTACCCTCTGATTCTGTAGCTAAGACATTTAACAATTTCTTCACCAAAACTGTAAAATCCCTAGCTAATAATCTATCTCCCTCCTTCTCGACTACTAGCACAGCTTTTCAGGTGAACCCCCTCCCCTTAAAAATCAATTATATCCCTACAGACTATATCAAATCCTTACTAAAGAAATTAAAACATACCTCTCTGGCAGCAGATAACTTCCCGCAGAGTTTCTACAAAAAGTTGCCAATGTAATAGCTTATCCAATCTCCATCTTAATTAATTGTTCTATCCAGGAATCCTACATTCCCCCAATTTGGAAAATAGCTCATATTATTCCACTTCATAAAGGTGGAAACTCCACTGAACTCTCTAATTATAGACCTATCACCATACTATCTCCCCTAGCCAAAATAATGGAGAAATGCATACAAAAACAACTTTAAACCACCTGACCCATAATAATCTCCTAGCACCAGCCCAGCACAGTTTCAGACCAGCCCACAGTACTACCACTGCCCTTCTCACATTCTTCCATGAAATAAATCTAAACTGCAATCAAAACCTGCTTTCCTCTGCCCTCTTCCTTGATTTGTCAAAAGCATTTGACATGGTTAACCACAACCTACTCTTAGACTCTCTCAAATCCCTGTCCTTAGACAACCCAGCAATCAACTGGTTCCATTCTTACTTACACGGTAGGCAGCAAGCAGTCCTGTGGAAAGAGCATCTATCTCCTCTTTTACCGGTCACTCTAGGAGTACCCCAAGGTTCTATTCTGGGTCCTCTCCTTTTCTCTATTTTCATAAATGACCTGCCCAAAGCTATCCCTCATGCTACTACTATACAGTATGCAGACGACTCCACACTAATCTGCTCTGCCACAACTCCTACAGAATTACAATCCCTATGCCAAACAACCTTCAAAAAAGTAGAGAACTGGCTTAATAATCATCAGCACTTATTGAATTCAAACAAAACCAAACTTCTACTATTTCCCCCACTCATAAGACAACACCACCAACATTTTCAGTCTCTTCTCATAATGGCACCATAATTTCTCCAGAACCAACTACTAAACTGTTAGGTATAATCATTGATAATAATCTAAACTACAATGCCCATATAGACAAAACTATAAAAACAGTAAACAAAAAAATAGGCTCCATGTATAGGATTAAGAATTTTCTAACCCCAACTGCCAGAACAGCCATAGCCCGCACACATCTTCTGTCGTCCCTTCTCTATGCCTCAACCAATCCTCACTAAGTTATCCAAATCAAATCTCAACAAAATCACAAAATGTTACAACAATATAGCAAGATTTGCTACAGGATCAGAATACAGAACTCACCACTGCCATAATCTTCAAAAATTAGGTTGGCTAGAGCTACCCAATCAGATCTATTATAACCAACTCATAATAACTCATAAAATCCTCCACCAACCTTCCTACACCCCCAGTCTAGCTAATATCATTACCCCATATTGCAACCTAGTATCCCTTCACTCTTCCAGCAGAATGCTAGTACAACCTACCAAATCCAACAACTCAGCCAGAGATTCCTTATTCTCTAACACTGCTGGTAAAATATGGAACTCCCTTCCTGCTGAACTAATGACCAATTGCTCCTTGCCTCACTTCAAAATATCACTAAAGATACACATGTACAATAACTGGCTAGGTCCTTGTCTAAACCCTGACTAAACTCAAATTACTCAGTCTGAGTTACTACACTGACTTGAGTTTCAACAAAAGCTTGTCTCAGTCTTAGCTAGGCTCAGTCAAACCTGTTTCTTATATAATCCATTAATCCATTTTAGCTATTAAATATATTTTCCCTTTTCTCTCCATACCCTCCTTCAATTAATCTCCTCTACCCCCTTTATATTATCTCTAGCTTCCATTATCTGAACTGCAACCTCCTTTCTCAGCCTCTGCTGCCTTCTACCCTTCTCTTATCTCATTCTTCCTCTCTTTCTTTATAAATGATCTTCCTTTTCCTGTCTCCTTTTCCTATACCCTCATTTCTCTTACATGTTTTATTTTTTTCTTCCTTTATAGTTTCCTTCCATCTTCCACTTTGTTGTTGACTTTCTCTTACCTAAATAAAACCTTACTATGAACCTCTCTTCATTATGGAACCTATTTGTAGTTGTCTTTTGATTTTTGTTAAATTCCTTAATATCACTGTAAATATTACCTTACTTAGAACATTCTCTTAAATATGTAAACTATTTGTATTTTTCTTTTGATTTTTGGTTAATTGCTAAATATTACTGCATATGGCATTTTAAATGTTTATCTGTTTTGAGCATTTCTCCCCGGGCCTCCGCTGAAAATGGATATGTATCCAGTTGGACTTTTCCAGTTAACAAATGTAAAATAAATAAAATAAAATAAATGTGTTTACTCAAATTAATTATATAACAGTCACTGAAATGTTCCACCCCACATTTAAAATACCCCTGACAACACAGTATACAAAACTGCTTTACAATATAACTTGAAATATATATCATAAAATGTTTTGCACAAATGCTAATAAGAACAAATATTGTTTTAGTAATAGTTACTTTTTCAATTTAGTGTCCTTCTAAATATTAATGACATAATGTGGGGTATATGCTTAAATGTCCACCCACAAATGTAACAAAGTCAACAAAAGTCTGGCCTTTCCTTAGTCCCTTTTTTTTTTTTGCAAAGCCATATTTTACACATCTGATTGATGTTTTATAGTCTCCCATGTATTCATGAATGTCATGGTTGCTTATCTTCTTATATATCATCTTCATTTCCAAGCACCAGTCTCTGGTTCAAGTCCAAGGTACTCCTGATTATTCTAGTCAACTCCAGTGTTTTTTTTCTGTCTCGCAAGCATTTTTTTTGAAGCATTGGAAAAGGTTTCACTGGTAAAGTCTCTAAGAGCCTCATCATCAGAAGAATGAGAAGCAGAGTTCCTTTCTGTTTGCTGGCTAACGTTTTGTTGGATAAACATTTTATACCCGCTTTAGCTCGTTCTGCATCAAAAAAATTATTTGATCCTCCAAGAAAAAAAATACTCTGTAGACAGATGGATACAGCAGTTTGAAACTCACAGCTGCTTCTCAACATTCCTGGATTGCTGAGATAAATTTGCTTTTATTCTGTTCAGTGTACAGCAAACAATCATTTTCTATTAAACACTCTGTTGTCTACAATTTTAATACATTCCCCTTCTTCTACAGCTTTGGCAGGATCAACTATTTTAACTGATATGATTGTATATTTACTAATATAAACCATGGCTGCTTTCTCATGGCTAGGTTTTGAGCATACACTCAGTGTGCCCTTTCAATTAACAAATCCTGCTATGGAATTCTGGTCCAGTTGTTTATGCTTTCATAAAATTAATATGGTTTGTTCCTTCTAGTTTCTCTGGTGCAGCATAAAAACAAAGGTTTTACCTGCATGCACTGCTCTTCTAACCCTAATATTTTTTGAAATTACTCTTCTTGAGAAGCCTCATAATCAGTCAGGCTTTTCTTCATTTCAGCCTCTGACTTTTACAGTTTTATCAGTTCATCTGAATAGCTCTTTAAAGTATTTTCTATTTTTCCAGCCTTTTGTTATTTGAGTTAATATTTTCCTTCAAAGTTTAATTTATTTTTTATCATCTCTGAGTATCTTTGATGCACTTTTTCTCTAAACCAATGGAAGCTTCTCTTGTACTAAAGTGAATCTTGAACTGCTTTTTGTTGAACAACTGAAGGATTCTTCCCAGTCAGTGTTTTCTCTTCACCTTTTCTTGCTGATTTTCTTTCAGGTTCTCCAAATTTCTTCTTTTCTGGTATCCAGCATACTTATTAGCCAGTAACTTAATTTTACCCAAGCTGACAAATGTATTGGCTTTCTGTTTTCACGCAGGGAGAGCTGAAATTAAACTCCTGATCAGTGTCCATCTTGGAAGTCCATTAGTAACAGGTCTTTAGGAGGCAGTAGAATGCCCATCCTAATTTCCTGGGTTGTATTTGTGATCACATTTATCGCATTTAGCTATCCAATGAGTTACATAAAGTTTATGTTTAACTAGTAGAGTTTATCTATGATGGCTGAATGTGGAATGGTGTCAAAGACATATGTGATACCTCAATATGCAGTGTGCTCTGATTTGTTTTCAATCATTGCTTCAGTAACCTTCTTTAAGAAGTCAGCCAGGCTAAATAGCCAGGTTAAATAGGCAGGATTTCTGCTTAACAAATCTGAACTGACTTGAGTCAAGACTTTGTAGGTTGCCTATGTCTTTATTTATTAATTCCATAGTGATCCTTTCCATAATCTTACAGATGATGCAAGTCAGGATTATGAGTTTATAATTACCTGGATTACTTGACATTACACCTTCATGCAAGGAGGATAACTGTTGTGCCCCCTTCATCTTTCTTGAAGCCTATTTTGGGGCTGATATTGAAAAGCCTCTTTTAGAGATCAGACAAATCCTACTTCATTCTGACCTGTAGGAAGCCCTGTATGTTAGTTATTCAGCCCCATGGAAGTAGTGTTTTTGGGGTCTATATCATATAATTGAACTGTGATAAGTCTGAATACCAAAACATCGAAGTGCAAACACCAAAACATGATAACTCCGAAAACTCAATACTATGAAAAACAGAACTCTGAAAAGCAATGGTCGGCCACTTTCACACCCGTACGATAACATAACAACACAGTAACACTTCATACTATTACTTCGCTTCACCCCCCCACACCCCCCAACATGGGGGACTGTGCCCCCACCCCCCCCTACTTAAATATACCAACTTTGAGATCGCACCACAGTGGAAATTTCATGTATATGCATGCTTGAGCCAACTATAACCATTCGAAGTTTTGATCTTTGTAGTTTTGAGTTTGCATAGTTATTCCATTTTGGAGTTTGCGGTTCGATGTTTTGGTGTTCGGACTTATCACACTTCGATATTACGATATAAACCCGTGTTTTTGGCCTTAGATAGTGTGTTTCTGTGAGATTTGAGGGGGGCAGTGTAGGTGCAGTTATGGGAGAGGGGGTGAACTTTGAGCTAAATTTGTCTGCTAGTAGACTGATGATTTTCTTCGAATACGTTTGCAATATTATTTATGTTTAGTTCTGCTCAGTGCTGCACATTGTTTTTGAGGTTTCTAGCATACTGGAAGAAGGCTTTATGGTTATCCCTGACCTAACTGGTTATATATACTTCATATCTGGATTTAGTTTACTCATCTTATTTTAAATTTGGCATGTTATTTACTTCAGAGGCAGGCAGGTGTGTCTATGCAGTTGTTTACATCTGCATAGAATTTGGCAGTAAAGGATTCCATATAAGCGTGGGGTCATCAGGTCGGAAAGAGATTTTGAATTTAGTCAAGTTGCCACTCATTTTAAGCAAAGTAGCTTTTGCATAATCTCATTATAATAAGGTATTAGAGAAATGTTCTTGGTTTTTCCTTATGGTAAATGTAACTGATTTGTGGTCCATCTGATCAGGAAAGAAGGGACAACTGGTGGGTAACAAAGCTGTCCCATACTGGTAAGACCGAGTCTAGGATTTTGTCACATCTTGTTGGGGGTGTGGTCTAGCTTGTCTAGAGAGTTTGTATTGATGAAGTTCAGAAACTTCTGGGCATACATTGTTATGGTTGTATAGGTCTCCCAGTTAATGGATTTGACTTATAGGTAAATGAGAAGTCAGGAAAGCAGCAATTAACACAGTCATCGAAGAAAAGGCCTGGGTGTGAAATGATTTGGTCAAGTTAATGGAGAATGACATTTAGATGCCTCAAGGATGTTTTGGCAAAACTAATCTAGCAATTCAGGTGGGGTGGGGTGGGTAGGATATCATCCAGGTTGTTCTCGCAAGAGTTGATAAATATTGACCTTGAAAGGAGCATATCAAAGAGGTAGAAGGAATACTTTGAGGAAATTCTTAACCTTAAAAACAGGTCTTCTTCTGGGGAGGCTGTGCCAGTTGCAACCAGTGAAACCAGGGTGCTTTTCTGTAGATAAAGTCACTACAGTGATTAAACTCCTCCACAGGGTCAAGGCTCTAGTAGGGGAATCAGATCTAGTTGGAAAAGGTTAATGTTTTCAATATTGTTGCAGTGTCATGGTTAGCACATCTTGTCAGCATGACAACAAAGGTGGAGGCAGTACCTCTGAATTGATGAATTCAGGTAGTAGTGATCTCTATTTTTGGCAAATGAGACAGAAAGGTATGTTTCAGATAAAGACAGTTCACATTCTTACATTCTCACCCTTCTCAGGAAAGCCTATGCCAAGATACAGTGATTCTGGGGGAGCAATGCAGATCCCATCCTCTGTGTGATACAATTTGTGTCTTCACATGGATATTAGACAGTTATGTGAATTTGCCAGTCCTGTATACAAGTGTTTTGTAGACCTGGAGAAGGGGTATGACTGCATATACCAGATCATCTTTAGAGAATTGCTAAAATAGTTTGGAGTTCTAAGAAACAGTGGCAGCAGTACTACAGGCTTTGAAGTGGACAGTGATGATGAAGTAAGACTGGAGTCACAGGATGAAGTTCTCAGTTTACAGTTTGCCTGTCTTTACCTATGGTCATAAGGCTCTCTTTGTCCTCACATACGGTCGTGACTCACTCCCTGTCTTAACATATGGTCATGAGCTTTGGTACCTGACAAAAAGATTAGCGTGAGGATAAAAATGACAGAAATTATGTGCCTTTACAAGGTTATTAGATTTTCTCTTATTTGAGAGGGTGAGGATCTTTGCAGTCTGGGAGGATTTTGGAGTACAGCTGCTGGACTTCCTAGTTCAGAGCTGTCAGTTGAAAAGACTTTGGCAAGTTCCAAAAATTCAAACAACATATGGCCAAGGACCATATGATCGAAGTTTTGAAACTTTGAAAATTCTGAATGGAGATCGCCATACAGTGCAGAATGGGAAATTTACCATTTTCCTCACTGTAGTGTGATCTCAGAGTTGGTATATTTAATTAGCAGGGGGTATGGGGGTGTAGGGGGGCTTGCCCCACTGCAAAAACATAAAAGAAAAAAAAAAATGTTGCTTTTATTTTTTTTTTATTTTATGTTCAAACTTTTTAAACATTGATGATATGGTCCTCAGCAGTATGATATTCGAAGTTTTGGAACTTGATCCATAAATCCATATATCCATACTTGACTGTATAAACAACTGTGGCCTTCTATGTGGCATACAAACAGCTTTTTAGAAAGATTCCGTGCCATGGACAGCCTTGTATCCATTAAATGACTCAATGTAAAATAACATGAATAATGTCCACCTTACAGCTGAAGTTTCTGTTGATATGATGAATATCTAAAATTGTAATCCACTCCCTTTAAACTTTAAAAAGTCAAACTTCATTCAGGTCCAATCACATGGCAAAATTGCTACCTTACAAAAAATACTTTTGATGTGTGCATTGAGCTAACTATATTTGATGTAGGAACCTTAAACTGCAGACTACCCAGGGGTCAGTATTTGGGCGTTTTATTTTCTCAGTCTTTTGTTAAAAACATCTCCTGGTTAAACATAGTAAATATTTCATAATATCCTCTTGAAAAATTCAGACAACTTCATTTTTGGTCAGCAAGTAAAAGTAAAGTCTGACTTTCCAGCTTATGGCACTGGACCCACAACAATAAGCTACCTATAAACCCATATAAGCAATCATGTCATTTGCCGTCTCACAAAGACTAATGGATGTAACTCATTTATTGCTTGAGGAACCTTAGATAATCTCATCCTCTCAAGCTCACCAAACAAAGGTACCTCTGTCTAATTATGGACTCCTTCCCATCCTTTTGGATATATACTGAAATAGTAAATATTAATGTATGCTAGTTATAAATATACTATAAAATGACTCACCTGCTCTCTCCAGTTCTATGTCGGACTTTAGGAAAATACATTCTAATATGTGAGTTAGAATTCAGTCTCCCTGTTGTTTTTCTACATTTTACTGGCAATATCCAGCGTATTCAAAAACATTGATAATAAAATTAGTCATTTTATCTTTTAAACCCACTGCACCACCCTTAATGATGTAGGTTTGCTATCAAAAATTTGTACACTGAAAATGTAAAATCTCAAAGCAGAAATGTCAAAATCCACCCATACAAAAACCCACAATATTGAATCTCAGACTTACCTTCTGCAGGACCCATGTTAGAGCTTCTTTGTGTTAGCTTGAGTCGGGTGTTTTGCGATTTAGCACTTGATCAGTATTCTGGATTTCAATGTTTCCTCCTTGAGATTCTGCATTTTCAATGTATGAATGCTCAGATTTTTTTTTCTAGTAAACCAGTTATGTATACTAACTTTATTCCTCCTGCCAGTTTTAATGATGACACTAACAGTAACTCTAACCATAACCCTAACAGTAAGCAGCCCACACACCTACATCTAACCCTAATTCTCACCCACTCCCCAACCCTAACCCTAGCTCTAATTCTATCCCTAGCTATCCCTAACCCTAGCTCTAATTCTGTCCCTAGCTATTCCTAACCCTAGCCCTAATGCACATACACAAATACATGCACTCAAAATACTTCAACTGTAATATTACACTCTACACTCTTTACTAGATTTAACATTTTTTATCAGTTCTCAGCATTTCTACCAGAAATAAAACTTGCCCACTTTTGTCACTCAGTCTGATGCATTTTCAAATGTCATAGCAACAACTCAATTTACTTTTAATGTGTAAATATCTTATTTTCACATATCTGAACTGTAAAGTACAAATCCCTTTTAAACAGACTTGTTTTTCCCTTTTATACTTCTTTGGAAATGGTTCCTTCTATCACAGCTTTAGCTAAGCTGATTAAATGCTGAGCTCAGGGTGTTTGCTCAGTGCTCAGTGGAGTGCTGAATTTAAAAAAAAAATGCTCAATGGCAGCAAAGGGCAGGAAAACAGCCTTATTTAAGTGCAACAGGTATGAATGCAGCCAGTATCTGTTGGAGTTTGATCTTGGCAGAGACTATGGCAGGAGATGGAGAGGGTGTGCATTTCTGGAGGCAGTGGTGGGGCATTTTGGTGTCCAGGGTCATGGTTGGACTCCTCGTGAAAGACCATGACATCTGTCTGCTGCAGGGCCAGGACCAGGGGTTCGAATACAAATCAGATGCCTGGGACTGGCTGGGTGGCACATGACCTCACCAGTGCAACTGGTGAGCAAGTACAGGTGAGCAAGTGCATCACCATTATGATGACCTGAAGCATAGAAAGGGGGAGCTCTTGGCCACATGGATCCAAGATGATTGAACTGACAATGGCTCTCAAGTTTGTAAGTATTGTATGCATTGTTTTACTAAATTCTAGTATGAATATGTAATAGACAGGTATGCATAATGGTGTTTTTCCTCTCCCCACAGCTGCAGAGGAGAGAGCTCGCAAACCTGGAGGCCAGTGTAGGGCACCTGGCCAGGTTGCACCATGAGTGTGGTGAGTACAGATATATCTTGCAATCTGTAGTATTATAAATAAAGTATATTCTGTTTTGAGTGTACTGCAATGAATGTGGTCATAGACCTGGACTGATATAAGTGATTAATGCCAGGTATGGTTCAATATAGATGAAAGCATGAAACCTGCTAATGTTAAGGAAAGAAAGGTACAACTGCATTAATAATGTTAAAGAAATAAAAGTTTATACTCTATAAATTATGTTAAGGTAATGAAGTACAACTGCATTCATAATATGTTGTTTGTCTTTTCGGCTTTTCCTGGTTAGGGGTCGCCACAGCGGAACTCTGGTCTGCTAATGATTGGCAGTCGATTTTTATGGTGCTAAGTTGCCAGCCCGATGCCCAACCTTCAGCGAAGGCACACCCATTCACGCATGTCTTTCGGAGGCCACTCGATCATGGGAAGGACATGCAGACTCCACACAGAAGGCACTCCAGCTGAGAATCGAACAGGAGACCCTCTTGCTGTTAGGCAACAACGCTGCCGCTGCAGGACATAAATTCAACTGCATTCATAATTGTAAGGAAATAAAGTTCAACTGCAGTCACAATGTTAAGGAATTAAAGAGTTCAACTGCAGTCAGAATTGTTAAGGAAGTAAAGTTACTACTGTATAAATTGTGGAATGAAAGTTGTCTTGCAACACCTGCATTATCTAAAGTGTTCATCAATAAAGACTGTTAGATTAATACCAGTCACTGTTTCATGTCACCCCCAATAAAGCTTTGTTGTGGAAAATGTGTGTATTTTGGGTTGTTGGTCAAGAAATGAAGTATTACAAGTGCTGTGAAGTAAACGCTGGAATAATACCATGAAGTGACTGATGGTTAGCTGATAAAGAACTGTTGTGCTAAAGTATAGATGTGGAGCTGCACTACAAGATATATTTCATTATATTTGTTCTGCAGTAAGATCTGAACCTAGAACAGTAATGGCTAAGGTATAATAGCTGGTTTATCTCAGGATTGTCTTGTGTTAACCATTGCATTTCAGCTATATGCATTCCTGAACTTAGTTATGCTGCTGCAGGCAAGTATGAAACTGTAATACCTGTTGACTACAACTGTATATGGGTCAGGTAGGCAACCCAGCACTCAGATATGGTCTGTACACATCACACATATTTCCATCTACTAGGGGTTAAATTTGTACACCTGCATTCTAAGTATTAATACACAGCTCACCTACTATCTCTGTCATGAATGAATACCATGTATGTGTTCAAGCGCCACTGCAGTCTTGAATGACACTCTACCTCTATTACCAGGTCATAGTGTGTTACCACGTGAACTCTAGACATATATTACTCACTCGCTATTCAGCAGTCGCTCAGTAGTGTAGTGCGGTAAATGCTAGGTTTGATAAACATTTTGTCACACACAGACCAGGGACAAATACTACTAAATATTAATCAAAACTGTTATGTATTGTTAACAGCTGTTCTCCCCACATGAATTGCAGGTAAATAAATGGCTGTAGTAGCTGTTCAAATGAGTTACTAATTTGTGTGTCCAGAAGTAGCACAGTGTTAACAGCAATGATCAGCAAGGTGATAAGACTGCAGTAAATAAAAAGTTAACAAGTACAATACTAATACAAGTTATTAAAACAAATAAAACTGTTTAATCTTGGTACAGCTGTAAGCCTGTTGTGTCTGTGAATGTCTGCTGATAGTCTAATCCCATGCCTGACAAGGATGGCATGAGAAGCATAAACTCTCTTACTGTGCACGATACATGTTTCTCAAGTGTCACACTGTCATGGATTGTGAACCCTCTTGCTAAATCCCTGGGACACAGATTTAACCACCACGTGATTTATCTCAATAGCACAGTCAAACTACATCTGTCCACATTACACCTTGGTAGTCACATATGTTCCCCTGACATGTAATAGTCCGTTGTAGTTGTGTACCTGTAGGTGTTACAACTTGGCCCATACTGTTCCATGCTGATAGCTTGATGTAGGTGCTACAGAAGCTATAGGACACATATATACATAAAGTAAGGGCAGACCTGTAGAGTATATAAGAGTTCTATTGCAAACCATATAGCCTATACTGGTAGTAATGGCATGTATGTCTCTCTCCCCCCACCTCTTACCTGCATCATAATTTATTATTTCTATACATTGCGTATTGTATACTTTTAACATATGTTGTCCTCAAAACATTAGGCCTGGCCTTGTGTTTATTATTGTTGTGTATTACAATGGTTGCATACTAACATACCTTGTTGAATTGCCAATGTTGTTGGCCTTATGCCATAACTGTTATTGGCATGCTGTTACACTACTGACTGTTATGTCAATTATTGTTGTGTTCTATATGTTATGCAATGCTATGTTACTGGGTTATGTGATTTGTTATGGCATGCTTTTACAACTAACCACATGTTCCCTTCATTGCAAACCTATACACTGTGAATCACCTCAACACCATAGCCCAACTGAGTAGGCTGGTTCCCGCAGATCCACCTACCTTTCCTCAACTGGCTGTGGCACCAGGTCCTAACACATTTGGGACCCAACCTGGAGCTGCCCCCTCCACTGGACCTTCACCACCTACAGGTGGAGCCACCTCAGGGGATAAGGCCTGTCCCCCATCGGGGAGTGGGTGTAGAGATGGAGTGGTCACCCAATGACAGCTACAGAATTGTTCAGCAAGGGCTTAACAATTGACTGTGCTGAATTGAGGGCAGACTGGCCAACCTGGAGGGGAAGGCTGGCCCCAGCACTCAGCCCCCACACAGCCACCTTTGGAACAGTGAAGCAGTAGTGGTGACTGTCTATGGGTGTGAAGCTCAGTCCCACTGCTGTCATTTGGGGGCACTTGGTTCTCTGATTCCACAACACCCTCCCTGTCCAAGGTGTTTACCCCCCTCATGTGTCATACACCACCCCTGTCTGTTGACTAGTCTGTCTTGTCTGTTTGCAAATTCTACCTGTCCTACCCAACTTACCTCCACACACGTACCTATATCCATTTCCCAAAATTCCATCTCCTTAAAAAAAAAATGGGCATCTGTGCTGCCAAAAAAATATCGACCCATACATAACTCTCCATTTCACCCCCACATACACTGCCCACAATCAATCATTACAGCAAACAATCAACAAAGTTATGTCACCCACACCCCTCTCTCTGGGATGTGATGCTCCACATTTCAAATTGTACACAACCTGCAAAGTTTTGCTGTACAAAAAATGGAGAGCTATGGTCCTTTCTTACACACTTCCTGCAAATCCCTCTCTGACTTTCACATTGTTTTTCTCCCTGCTTGCCCCTATTTTACCACTTTCCTCTCACCCCTTTTTTCTTTTTTTTGGAAATAGCATGGGTTTAAGTGGAGATAAATGGGTCGGCACATCGCGCTGCGCCACGGAAACCCACTTAAACTTGCTTAAACCTGCTTCAATCACCTTATATGTCCTTGACACTGTTATGAACATTAGCAAAACAATCACCCCCTGGCAAGTCTCGAACCCAGGACCCTGTCAACTACAGCATAGTGCATTAGTCAACTAGATCACTCAGCGCTGAGGAGTAGCAGATGTTTCCATAAACATATCTTGACTGCCATTAATGCACATCAGCAGAAATAATTACACCTGCCAATGTTTGAACTGGGGATACTGTCAACTATAGCATAGTGCAGTATCCCACTAGGCCACTCAGCTATGATGAATAGCTGCTGTTTACATAAACATAACCTGTTTGCCAGTGACACACTACTTTTATATATAATGAGACAAATGACAGTTTACTTGGGATTGTGATGCAGACACCAACCCAATACACAGCCAAATACATATTGATGGATGTACATGAAGACTATGATAGCAGGTACAGCTGACAACTGCACAGACAGTTGCAGAATGTCCACAACTGTGCCACCTACTTTTGGCATGGTTGTCACAAAACCTATTCTTTGTGCTAAAATACTGGTAAGTCAGTGCAGATTGAGGTTACAAAATCATGACAGACAGTTCATTGTCACACGTCATACCAATCCGAACACACATGTTCATGCAAATCCTGTGTAACACAATATATGCATGCACATGTGTCATGCAAATACACCTGCTATAATATTGCCTTGGTAGCTCTATCTGTTACATTCCTAGCATGTTTTACATTTGACACCCACAGTCCTGGATTCCATTCCAGTCTGTTGCATGTCAATTACATGCTTGTCAATACAACAAATAAATAACTGAGCCCTGCAATTTCCAGCAGAACTGGTTGCTGTTACTGCAGTCACTGCCACCTATATTAGCACGTCAAAGGCCTGTAAGTTGGGACACACTTCACTTCACAAATATGTATAGGTGTCCTAAATGTCACCTACCACTCTCTAGATAGCACTGTCATATAACATATGTACCAGAGGCACATGCCTCACCTGGACTGTTATGGGTACTCTCATCCTGGGTATACTGTGACAACAGGGCTGACACTGCTCCCTCACTGACATATGCAGCTTGCTGTCCCCCAATGTGCTCATAACTCCCAGTATGACTCCTGGCCAGAATGCAGCAGCTGCAGCCTGCAACATATGCAACAGTATGTTCAGCTACCTGCTACAGACTTGCCATACACCACAAGCGCCTAGAACAGGGAATCCACACAACACCCATACATAAAGGGGTGGATGGGTGGGGAATGGTCAAGTGACAGGGACACGTGTCACTGTTTTCCCTACAAACATACATACTGCAGCAGCGTGCATATTCTGATGCAAATGATGTATGACACTCACATCTGTTTGTCTCCTTACTGACCTCAACCCACATTGTTAGACAGTAAACTGCCACATAAGCAGAAAGTCTGTTCACAATGGCCAAAGACTGTATACAAAACTGTGGAAATACCACATAAATCTAAACAGTGGACAGTATTTTTACCTACCGTCTGTGATGCTGTAGTCCCCACACCTTGATAATGCCCTTCTCACAGGCCAGGAAAAAGGTCAAGGTCTACATTCAGGCCTGAAATATAGTACTGTGTTGCCATACCATTGGCTAATGAAAATGTAACCCAGTGTTTCTGGATGCAGTTAGCAAGTGTGCACCACAGATTGGTGCACAGGCAATCATCTGTTCATGAGCATTACCTACAAAAGTAAGCTGCTGCCTATAGTACACAGGTTTATAACTCTGTTTATGAAGACAGACTGCGCTATCCTAGCATTATGCCATTGGATTTCTGCACATAAACGAGTACAACACTATACCAGGTGTGTAACAGAATTCCCAATGTAATGAGATGCAGATGGAGGGATGCAGTCATGGGAAATAGGTATTACAACACAAGGTATGTAGTACATGTCATGGAATGATATATTGCTGTTAGTCAGCTTTCCAGCACCTACAAGCTTCCCTTTTTGTTCTGTCTGCTGTGACATACATCACAGCTGTGGCCCCTGAGTCTCTCCAGCATTGGCCACCTCATGTACAAATATTACTGGATTGTGTATTAGACAATAGTGACAGTAAGTGCTGGTGGATACAGCTGGCATATCACATGATGTATGTCAGTCTGCTCCTCTCGATCTGTGAATGTTACACAGGCATAGTTCAAACATTGTCCAGGTGTCCCTGACTATTCCTGACATAGTCTGGATAGCTCACAGTGTACTCCACACCTGTATCTCATCACTTGAGAGCTATGGCTAGCATACCTGTTGACCCCCTACAGCAGGACAGCAGGTTATAGCCAGTACTATTGGGTGGACACAGGCGCTGCCTCAGCAACAGAGTGTAGATATCAAGCATGCAATGTAAGGGAATGAATACAGTACCATATATTAATGCAACACAACTGTTTTCCGAGGTATCCGGCGTGTGACAGCCAGATTCCTCACAGTCTGAAAACAACCATTATGTATTGTCCTACTGTTTTCCAGACATCCACATTTGTCTGGCAGAGGGTCCACATATAGCAGGCACTTTCTGCAAACATCTGTGTACTGTGATGTTGGACACCTACAAGGTGGATACCCTACAACATGTTTGCAGTTCTATCTGTAATTGTGTTGCACAGATGTTGCTGGACTGTCCCCATACACCTGTAGTACCACTCACCTATTTGTCAGATGGTGGCTGTATGACATGGTATTGGAACGTCACCCATAGGGGACGCACAACGGTAGATGGCAGTTATAGGTGTGGACACATAACAGCAAAGTTAGTCACAGCACACAGGGCCATAACCAGTACCTATGATCATATGAGGTTACTAGGCTATTGTCCCTGAGGCCCTCATAAGTGTAGCCCACAGTTTAGCTCATGTGTATGCAATTCAGCACCCAATGCCCCAATCCAACAGTGACAGGAGTGGTATCCTAAGGGTGTATGTCCTATTAACCATCCACCTATCCAAGTTTTACTTGAAAAGGTGTAAAGAGGTACTCTGTCTGATGTGGTCAGGGTGCCCATCCAACAGGTGGGTGAGTGTGTGGGACATACATCTGACCCACCAAGTCCTGTTGATGTCACAGATCAGGTTGAGGACATGTGTGGGAGTTAATAGAGTGGAGCTTGACATGCAGTTGTGCAGCAGCCCCATCAAGGTGGAGTCCATGATCACCTTGTATGCCAGACAGAGGTCACCTCTGAGGAGTCTGTGTGAAACTGGCTAGAGGGATGGGCTTATAGCCTATCTGTGTATGGTAGTTGTTTGAGGACCTGGAATTCCCTCATGAGGAATCTCTGTGATCTCCCCAGTTGCTGCGTGTGCTTTGTGAGGTACATGACAAAAGGGGCATTATTCCCAATAATGGCCTTATTAGTGGGGATGACAGGTATGCTATGAACCCCATGTCTCTGGATGACATACCCTTATGTACAAGGTGGGTCATGTAGAAGGATTTCCTTACAACAGAAGCAACATGGTGGTCAAATGTCATGTTACCATCAACCTGTCTGCACAAATCACTCTCAACTGATTGCGTGCATAGGATGTTGTTAGTACTGTGATAATATGTTGGGACTTCACTCTATGCAAAGGGGATGATGCTGAATTTCATGGTATGCAGCCTGAGGCCATGTTTCTGGCAACAGTCATGTGTCTGCATGAGACCTTCTTGGCAGATGTCCACATCACTAGGGAATGTGGTGACAGCACCCAGCATGCATTCTTCTGCATACATGGTTGGCAGTAGCCCACTGGTTGTGCCCTGCACATCAGAAGGGTAAATCACACATAACAGAGGCCCAAACAGAACACTAGGTTACACCACTAGTTATGGGTCTACTGCTTGAAGTAGCTTCCCCTATGTGGACTAGGTGGGTTCTGTCAATGCACCAGTGTGCTACCCATCTGATAACATATGGATTTTACCTAGTTAGGAGTGTATCTCTTTTATGTCCAAGTGGGGAATACTGCCAAAGTCTTTGGGCAGGTCAAGGTAGGCAGTGTGCACTGTCTCCTCCTCATCCATGGCTTTGGTGACTGTGTCATAGAGGTCAACCAAATGTAACAGACATGTTCCACCCTTGACAAAGCCTAACTGTGTGTGATCGATTGTGTGGATGTCACCAATGCCCTTGTTAATGAGGTTCATTATAAACTGTTCCATGGCCTTTCAGATTAACCTAGTTAGGCTGATGAGTCTATAATGTGCAGGTTAGTGGACACCCCACCTTAGTGTAAAGGGGTGACAGTGGGTGTCCTCCACTTGGCTGGCACAAAGGTAATATTCGGGCTTTGGTTGAATACAGTGCCTTCTGGTGCTGCAAGGTCATGCTTGGGGTCTTGTAGGATGCATCCTGTGAAGTGCTTGGCTCCCATGGTGGCTGTATACTATGACTATGAGATGGCACTGATGACCTGTTCCCTACATATAAGGGAAAGGAGGCAGATACTGGGGATGTACTGATGGGGGGGGCAGGGGGTGAAGCTAACACTGACTCTGTCAGGCATCAAGTATGCTATACCCACAGCACTTGTATATCTGATTTCCTTGACAACCACTACTGAGCAGATCTGAGTGCTTCCTGTGATATTGCAGATATTTGTGAAGAAGTTGATATGAGTGTCTGTAGTGGATGTCATCAATGTGGGCTTGGGGTTTGCTTTACAGGATTCCAGTAATGCTCTTATTTGCTTGTGCACACTAATGAGACATTGCTTCCAATTGGACACCTGCACCTTCTTTGTCTCAGACAGCAGTATGTCATCCCTGTAATAGACACTACTGATTGCAGATCACCACCACACAGGTTTATGTATCCTTACAGAGGATGATATAGTCCTGACAGATATACCTGACTCCATGCATGTATACAAATGCATGGATAACACTTTTGTGTATGTTTGGATATTGGTGACAGTCCCTAGAGAGAGGGTGGGGGCTGCAGAACTGTTTATACCATCCCTCAAGAGGCTGTAGTCAACTATGGAGATGTTTGTATGTCTGAACTTAGATAGATGGGCATTGTGGGAGATGGTGACTGCAAACGTGACCGCTTTATGATGGTTTTGTCCATGAATGATGATACTGTAGTGATGCTGCACTGGTTACCCATTTTGTTTAATATCATCTCCAACAGACCTTCACTTCATGTGGGGATAGCACCTAGCTGCTCCACGGTGTTTGAATTTCCATTGTTGATGGATCTTTGGGCATCGGTGTGGTAACATGAGTACATCCTACAATGTACTCATTGTACATCCTACAATGTATGTCTGGGTAGTTAAAGTCACCAAGGACCAGGGTACAGACTCAAATCTTGATAGGGTTGATCAGGTCCATATAGCAAAATGGGCTTCCTGGTCACATGTGGGGGCCAGTACCAACCTATGCTTTAATATGTGTCTTTGCAATGGTT
Source organism: Protopterus annectens (assembly GCF_019279795.1). Lineage (NCBI taxonomy): Eukaryota > Metazoa > Chordata > Ceratodontiformes > Protopteridae > Protopterus > Protopterus annectens. The sequence goes on from NC_056733.1 coordinate 1,906,961,369, forward strand.
AAATGCCCCTGCAGTGTCCCCTGTGTGAGTTACTGTTTGAACAGCCTGGAGGTGTGTATGTCTTTCATATATAGTGAAACCCCATGTCCCATGGCTTTACTGCCCACACCTTGGGGTATGACTGTATGATAAAATGATTGACCATGTAAGGCTGGGGTGCTCTCTGCTGCTTTGAACTGTGAGTCTGTGATTGCAAAGATGTCATCATTTCCCAGGGTAAAGACTGCTTGCAATGAGCACAATTTCATATTTACACAGCTAGCTTTTAGCAGCATGGCCTTCAACTTGTGATGTGCTGACATTTGTATGTTGGTAGTGTTAAACTCACCACTTTTCCTAATAAAGGCACTATGGGGGGTGGCAAGAACCATTGCCAGATACCTGAAGATCAGTTGAGACAAATAGAGGCCTTCTCTGACAAAGCGTTGTGGTCTGTTGATCATATCATCTCAGGCTGTCAGATACTGGATCCCCCTGAAATGGCACCTGAAACCAACCCAATTGCTAAGGTCAATCATTTCCTGATTTCACTGCAGCATCATTCTGGGTGACAGTGGAATGCTGCATAAGGCTAGGGCCATAACTGCCTGGGACACATAATCAGCATGCGCAATCATGTCTGACTGCATATAGTCCAGGGAGGTATGTCTCAGGTCAGGCACGGCAACATGGACTGTGACAGACTCATAAGAGTACCTGTTGTTGACGGACAGCAGTGTGTATATGATATGGCAGATTATGGCACCTGATAGACAAGTAACTGTGACCTTACCAATATACAGCCTGGTGAGAGGCACATTTGTGTGTCTCACAATGGAGACTCCTATGACTAATATGTTTGACTAATGGTGAAGCCTTTGTGGCTGTGGGTCATGGGTGTGTGGCTATGCATGATATGTGCTGTGGAGGGCTGTGGAGTTCATGTGTATCTTTGCCTCAGAGGTCTCCTTTGTTTGTGCACGTATATGTTGAGGATCTCCACATATGTGGGTGTGTGTTCTGTAGGTGTGGGTGATGTGTAAGGTGTACTGATTGTGTCAACAACCTGTTCAGTGCCAGATATGTGGGCTTAAGAGGGAGATAGCATGATCTGTAGGTTCCTAATGTCCTTTCATCTCTCACAAATTGTGTTCCTTGGTGGTGTTTGCAGATGGTTGTCCATGTACCTGAGGCAGTTGCTACACTGTGCCAGGATGGCCATATCAACCAAACTGGCATGGGAAAATGTAGGACATTGTCAAGCCATACTTTCCAGAATATGAGGGAGTAAGCTCAGGGAGACCTAACGAGTGGGCCTACAGCCCAGGTGTTTAAAACAAAAGTAGGAGGATGACAGTACTGCATACAATGTACATAGCCTATAAACAAGCTGTAATAGGTGCAACCAAAAGGATGCAGTTGAACACCTTAGAGAGCATGCACCAAGTAGCTGGAAACAGCAAGATCAGGTGGGTAATGTATGATGTATTGCCACTATGTTGCTGATAGCCAAATACATACTGTGGTGATAAATGGTGGGGAAGATGTGGTAGTTAGTGGAGGACAGTGCTGGCAAATGTGGATGTGCAAGGTGTGCACATAATGGAGAGCAATGTATGTGGTCCTGTGAGGTGTTCCCCTCTTCTTGTCTTTCAGGAGTGATGTACAGACATAGAAACCCACCGTTTTCAGCAGAGGAGAATGATGCCATACTTGACAGACTGTGACTCCATCACTGGATCCTGCTGTCGAGGAGTCACCATAATCAGCAACAATGTGCAACACTGTGGGCAGACCTCATGGCATCTGTAAATCAGGTCAGGTTACAGGAAAGGAGCTATAAGCAGGTCCAACACCAGGCCACAAATTTGATAAATAATGTATGACAAAGGGCCACAGCTGTGGCCAGGGACTGTGCTGGCACAAGTAGAGGGCCTGCAATACAACAGCCACTCTCAGCCACAGAGGAGTTCATGGTAAACCTGGGTTCGGTCATCAGCTCAAAAAGATCCATCACCTCATATGTTGTGGAAGTGGTTGGCACAGCTTACACAGTGGAGGAGCATCCAGGTAAGCCTCCTGTGGTCATCACTGTAATACTGTAACAGTCATAGTGGCAACCTCTGCATACCTGTACACGGATATCAGGTCAATGTACATTTGGGTGGGGGGTTTGTAATGCACACATGTGCACACATAATGTGAATGTCAGCAATGTGGGCAGTATCATAGTTCATACTGTACATGTTGATATATGCACATATTATCCTGTACCAATGCCACATTTGTGTTTGCTGATGATACCTCTCCCCACAATTCCAAAGGTATCTCTGGTGTGGTCAGATTCCAACATTCTGTTGCTGTTGAGTGTGAAACTGTTTTGTTATGGCTCATCTATACCCTAGGCATGTTAAGGGCTACCAGCTTGTCGTGGACACCACAATGAAGCTTAGCCATATTGCAATACTTATATGTTCACTTGTGGTGGGGTTCGCTGCAGTGCATTACATTGGTAATCACAGTAACATATTTGCAGGAGCTATAACATATTTGCACATATTTATGTGAAGGTCTAGACAGTCTGCTATAAAGGCAGGCATTAGTATGGTAGAATGAGGTGCACTGTGTTTTAGGTGAAGGTTCATCACATACAATGATGTGTTGCTCATCTCACAGGTATATAGTACTGGCAACATTAAATGGAAGGAGCTGCACTTCATGTTGTTAAGGGGCTGTCTTGTCTGTTCCTGTTGTGGTCTGCTTCTGTGTTGTGCATGGGATCAGTAATAAGGTGTGGTATGTAGAATGCATTTGTGGCACCTCATCTGTGTGTGTCTGTGTGTGTGTGTGTGTGTGTGTGTGTGTGTGTGTGTGTGTGTGTGTGTGTGTGTGCGTGTGTGTGCGGGTGTGTGTGGGTGTGTGTGTGTGTGTGTGTGTGCGTGTGTCTCTGAGTGTGTAGATCTGCAGACATAATTGTGCATGAATTAATGTACTCATGTTGTCTTCTTCTTCACAGGTGACCATGAGAGTTGGAGTTTGCTGCCTCACAACCTGATGTCAGTGTCTCATCGGACTCTGATGATGATGGTGGTCATAGTGAGGCACAGGTGGGGTTGTTGGGGGCTGAATCTGTTCCATGGGTTGACATTCAACTTCCTCCTCTCCAATGTCCCTGCACACAGTCAGTATGCCCACACATACCCAGTCCCCTGTAGCCACACATATTGGACAGTAAGAGCATGATGGCATCAAACAGGAGAGCATGATGACTAAGGCATCTGTGACTGTAGACAGTAGCCATAGTCAGACAGCTGTTGAGGTTCCACACAGGCACATTGACAGGGGTGCTTGAAGGAGGACTGCTGCTCATCCTCCACCTGTCAGAGGTGTCACTTCACTTGTCACCTTAAGCATGTTCTGGTCCACCATGGAGGCACAGGCACATTCTGAGCACAACACCAGCTGGATGCTCAGGATCATGGGTGCATCACTGCCTAGCATCCATGACTCCATCCATGGCACTGGTGATGCCATACATAATTTCACCAATGTAGTGGACAGATGGTGGGGTGAGACATTGCCACTCCTTAATCATGCAATGTCTGTGCTTGTGTACTTGGGAGTACAGCATTGGACACATGGATGTAGGTCAACAATAACATCAGCTGACAGCCCATGTGGCCGTGCACAGTTACACTCCCGTAGTTGCAGTACCACCAGCACTACATAAGGGAGGGTGCTGTCCACACTACAATGTGGCAGGCCATGGACATGTGGTCTCAGGTGGTCCTGTGAGGGACAAGGACATGGCAGACACCAGTCACTGTCAGCAAGTAGTACCGCATCTGACCCTGGGCATGGTGGAGCCATTGCTACTCCTGGCAGACCCAGTTCCTGTGTTCATAGCTGGAGATGGTGAACTGTAAATTCTGCCATGTACGGTCCACAGCTGTCCAACGTACCCTCATGAAGGACTAGTGCATGGCTTGACTGTGTACACACACCCACTCACACATCACTGTCACATGCAGATCACAACCAGACACACGCAGCTCCTCTCCATGGCCCAGCTGACCTGCACCTCTCCAGGCACACACACACACACACACACACACACACGCGCGCACGCAATGTCAGCTGTGTGGCATAGCCTAGGTCTTTGGCAACTTTACACCATACTCTGTACATGTGATGATACCTGTGCCACATCCCTGTCATGCAGGGACATGGAAATAAGTGCATGATGCACAGGGTGACTATAGTACAGTTAATGGCAGTTTGTAGTGCAATAGTGTTATGGCCTGTAAGGTGCTGTCTCCTGGCATGTGTCATGAGTACACATCAGAGTGTATGTACCTTTGTTCCATGATGCTGCCTTGCTGTTAATATTGCTGACTGTCTGTTGTCTTCCCTTCTGTTTCTGTTCCAGGTGTCTGTGTGTCTACAACGTGAGGACCTGGTGCCACTACAGTGGTTCAGGATGGTATGGTGGGAATCCAGATATGTATCTTCATCAAGGTACTGCTGTATAGGTGCATGATTATCTAGGTGTGTAAGTGTAGTACAGTATGTCAGGCACAATGGGGGCAGACAGTGTAACCATGCATGCATACCCCTTGGTACAGCATGCTACTCTTGATCCATGTTACTTGTGAGTTCAGTAGGATCTTTGGTTCATAGGCTCCTAGAAGGTTACTAGCATAATGGCCCTGGGTCCCTTACAAGGTTAGCCATTAGTTTATCATCAACAGTATCAACAATCAGCACCTGTTGCCCCTGTCATTGAGTGACACAGGTGGGACCCCTGGGACAGATTTGTTGTTTCCCATCCACTCATTATGGTTGCACTTGACAAAGGTCTGCATGATACTCTGTTTGATATGTATAGGAAGTGCATTCCTGAGGCAGAGCTGCCCCTGGGAGAAAAACCTAACTCTCCAGCCGGTCGTGTTGATGTCGCATATCAGATCCATGCCTATCATGCTGGTAATGCACAAGGAGTTAGACTCTTATATATGGGGCAGCTCTTGAAGGGCAGGGTCCAACATTGTCTTCTAGGCATGACACAGCCCACCTCTGCGCAACTTGTCTGATATCGAGTGGAGCACTACTGATTCCAGCCTGTCTGCATGGGACAGGTGTTATAGGCAATGGATCACCTTTGTAAGTATTACTATGGCCTTTCCAGTTGATGCAGCTATCTAGATAGGTGCATACCAAACAGGGTGTTGTAGGGAAATTATTGGTCTACTGACTGTGGACTACACAGAGGTAATGACCTCCTTATTTTTGGATACAATCCCTTTACCTATGAGCTGAACCATGTACAAGGGTTTTCTGACCACTGCCGCTACATGATGGTTGAATTTGACATTGTTATCAACCTGAGTACCCAGGTCTCTCAATACAGGCTGTGTGTTTAAGGGGTCTCCATTGCTGTGGCAAACAGTGGGGCTGTGTCCCTGCCAAATGGTATGATGGTATAGTTTTCTGCATTTAGCTTGTGGCCAGGACCTTGACACCAGTTCATACTTAATGTAATACCCTTCTACAGTGTGTTAACATCATTTGATGGGTCAATGACAGACAGCACACAACCTACACTTGCCACAACCTTAGTCAGTACCTACAAATGTGGGTGTTGGTGGTTAGCATTCATGGCTACATACATGTGGGTTATTTAGGTACAACAGCTACTCACAGGGCCTCAACATGTATACATATTACACACACATAAGCAAGACAGACGAGGGCTGCCACCTTATCAAATGGCCAATGTGGGACACTTCTTGTAGTATCATGAGAGTTGTCTGGACAAACCATACCCAGGGCAAATGCAAAGGACAGGACTTCTCTTTTTTGCCATTATGATAGCTTATTTTTGAAGCATTTGCCAAGATTATGCTATTTCTCATAACGTTAAGATGTTTCTGATGTAAAATGGCTGCTTTATGCAACTATTACACAAATGTGGGACATGATTGCTGTCCTACACTCTCAGGGCATATGAATTGTTTTAGTTGTTTTCACAGCATACACCTGGCCAGACATGGACTGCAACCTGTACAGTGGGACAGGTAGTCGCCCTAACACACTCACACTCCTGCAAGGGGATATACAGACACACACACACACACACACACACACACACACACACACACACACACACACACACACACACACACACACACACACACACACACACAGACACACACACACGCATGCTCATGAGCTGCCCTTGTCGAGAGTAGAACTCATAACTGTCTAGTTGTGCATACTATAGTGCTACGTACATATTGCATGTTCCATGGATCTTATATGATCTTCCAGTGTCTGCCACTACTATTTAGGTGGATGACAACTGCAGATATTGTAAAGGTTGCCACCAGGGGGTTAACAGGTTTGCACAGGCCCTTAAAATGGTATAACTGTTGCACACACACACACACACACACACACACACACACACACACACACACACACACACACACACACACATGAGTGACAGCCACACTACTGCAAGGGGATATGCATACACACATGCATACACTCACAGAGTTACCAGTTAGTTGTATATACTATAATACCACATACTTATTGCATGTGCCACAGAGCTATTATATTTAGAGAGTGTCTAATTGTGCTTCTCAGGTGGATGACATCAGTAGGCCCTGAATAGGTTGACAATGGGGGGGTTTAACAGGTTTGTATACGCCCTTAAAATGGTATAACCATCACACACACACAGAGGCAAGACAGCCACACTGCTGAAGGGGATATACTTACACACACATAAGCACTCACTGAGTTGCCAGTCTTGGGATTAGAATCCCTACCAATCTAGTTGCATACATGATAGTGCACGGTACTTATCACATGCGCCATAGAGCTTATGTGTCTGGAGAGTGTGTAACTGTGCTTCTGTGCTGTTCCCTCACAACCTGATGTCAGTGTCTCATCAGACTCTGATGATGATGGTGGTCATAGTGAGGCACAGGTGGGGTTGTTAGGGGCTGAATCTGTCCCATGGGTTGACATCCCACTTCCTCCTCCCCAGTGTCCCTGCACAAGGTTAGGTTGCCCACACATACCCAGTTTCCTGTGGCCACAGATATTCAACAGTAAGAGGGTGGTGGCATCGAACAGGAGAGCATGGTGACTAAGGCATCTGTGACTGTAGACAGTAGCCATAGCCAGACAGCTGTTGAGTTTCCACATAGGTAGACTGACAGGGGTGCTTGAAGGACAACTGCTGCCCATCCACCACCTGTCAGATGTGTCACATCACTTGTCTCCCGACACATGTTTTGGTCCATCATGGAGGCACAGGCACATTCTGAGTGCAACACCAGATGGATGCTCAGGTCATGGGTGCATCACTGCCTAGCATCCATGACTCAGTCCATGGCACTGGTGATGCCTTACATCATTTTGCCAATGTAGTGGGCAGATGGTGGGGTGAGACATTGTCACGTCTTAATTAGATTAGAACCCCTACTGATCTAGTTGCATACATGATAGTGCAAGGTACTTATTACATGCTCCATAGAGCTTATGTGTCTGGAGAGTGTGCAACTGTGCTTCTAAGGTGGATGACATCAGCAGGCCCTGTAAAGTAAGCCAATGGGGGGATTCACAGTTAGGCACAGGCCTTAAAATGTATTGGCATTGCACACACATAGGCAAGGCATACACACTGCTGCCAGTGGATATAATTACATACACTCACTGAGTTGCCAGGAGTAGAACCCCTATCTGTCTAGTTGTAAACTCTACAGTGCTATATAATTATTGCATGTGCCACAGAGCTTATATGTCTGGGGAGTGTCTAACTGTGCTTCTAAGGTGGATGACATAAGTAGGCCCTGTAAAGTATGGGAATTGGGGTATTCATAGGTAGGCACAGGCCTTAAAATGTGTTGGCATTGCACACACATAGGCAAGACATACACACTGCTGCAAGGTGATATACTTACGCACACAAACTCATTGACTTGCCATTACTGGGATTAGACACACTTCCGATCTAATTGTATATATTGTAGTGCTAAGTACCTATCAAATGCACCACAGAGCTTATGCATTTAGAGAGTGTCTATCACTGCTGTTATGGTGGATGACATCAGCAGCTGTTGACAGGGAGGCCACTGTTGTGGAGGACATTAGTCACTGGGCCATAAAATGAGTGACCATTGCACATAGGCCTGGTGGGCATGTGTACACTGCTGTATGTGGAATATCTACACAAACACACTCAAGTTGGCTGATGTGAGATTAGAACCCCTACCCACCTACTATTACACACTACAGCTTAATGTATTAATGGGACGTGCCACTGGTTACAACTGGTGCATAAGTGGCTGCAGCAGTACATCACTCTATGTCTTTCTGTGTATATGTGTCTCTCTATCTCTTTTTCTTCTCTTCTCTCTGTCTCCACAAAGGGGGAGCCACCACTCATCCTGGGAACTATTGACCTATTAACCTGATGAGCCTGGTTTCCAAGGCCATGGAATGTATCATCATGGAACTCATAAACAAAGACATTGGTAACCTCCAAACTCTGGATCCCACCCAGTTCAGGTCTGTGAAAGGCAGATCATGCCTCCTGAACCTGATCGACTTCTTTGAGGCAGTCACCAAAGCCGTGGATGAGGGTAAGATGGTTCACACAGCCTATTTTGACCTCGCCAAGGCTTTTGACACTATCCCCCATTCTGGAATTATAGCTAAACTCACTAAACTAAGTATAAATCCCTACATCACAAGATGGGTTGCCAACCGGATCACTGACAGAACCCACACTGTAAATGTTGCAGACTCCAAATCTGACCTCAAAGCAGTGACAAGTGGAGTACCACAGGGTTCCATTTTGGGACCTCTCCTGTTTGGTATCTACTTCTCTGAAGTACAGGCTAACACAGAAGGCCTCTGGCTAATGAAGTTCACAGATGAATGCAAACTAGGAGTCATAGTCAAGTCCCCAAATGATGTGGACATCCTACAGAAGGACCTAACTGAGACAGAGCCATGGCCTTAAGCTCAATGCCAAAAAGTGCAGTGTAATCCCCTTTGGTAAAAACTTTGTACCCATGAGCTATCACATAGGCAGCAATTTACTTAACACCAAATGCGTGATAAGAGACCTTGGGACCCAGGTGGACAGTAGTGTCTCCTTTGATAGTCACATCGTCACAGTAGTCAGGAAGTCCATCTACATGGCACACCTCATCATAAAAGGGTTCTCACTCAGGAAAAAAGAGGTCATTGTTCCCCTCTACTCGTCACTCATTAGACCCATTATAGAGTACAATGCCCCTTTTGGAATGTACCTCAGAAGACATCTGCAGCAGCTGGAAAGGCCACAGAAGTACCTCACAAAGAGGATTACTGGCCTCAAACAAATGCCCTACACTGACCTCCTCAAAAAACTCCAGCTTTACTCTGTAGCATATTGCCTACTCCGAGGTGATCTCTGCCTAACATATAAAGCTATGTCAAACCCAGAGCTGTTGGACATGCTACACCTAAAGAAATCCCAATCCCTCCAAGCTACACGCTCTAGGGACCTAAACCTTGTCACCACAATAAACAGGGCACACTGGAGGGACAGATTCCTGTCCCAGAGACTTCCTATACTCTGGAACAAGCTACCCATCTATGTCAAGCAAAGTTCTTCATTAGCACTCTTCAAGAAAAATCTTGATGAGTGGATGGGAAATAGGAAATACACCCCAGGGATCACTTCTGTGTCTCTGCTGGACAGTCTCACAGGAAAATAACTTTCTTGGGTGGCGTAAGCTACGGAACCTTGCTGGCTAGGCTTACATAGGCCCTTGGGCCGATAGCCTAGTACCTACCTATGAACCTATATATATATATATATATATATATATATATATATATATATATATATATAGATATATATACTGCTATATATGTATCTATATAACACTCTACAGATCCATATATATCCTATATGTGCCACACACTGATAGATAAGGACAATCATGTCTGATGGGAATAGGGAGAGACAGTTAGGTATACATAGCTGTCTGTATGCACAGTGATTTATGGACATCTCAGTTGTATAGTCAGATGGGACTTCAGACATGGGCTGACATTAGTTACGTGTAACAGCATGCCCAGTGTGGCCATCAGTACTTACAAGGGGACTTCAGGTCAGAACTAGCTGTATGCCAGTCCAGGATTTTGTGTGTTACAGCCAATAGGCTGCTGCACCTGATTTCACAGTCCAGCACATTCCTGATATGATGCCCAAGAAAATTCCTGGCTGTGTGCTGTCCGTAATATTTGACTAATATTGAGGGTTTGTACAGGGTGTATTAGACTGCACAGGGCTTTGCATCATATGTCTGGTACATTTTACATAGCAGTGTGATTTACTGGTACATCTGTGGCAGATCATTATAGATGGAGGCGAGAATTGCTGACAGACATTTGGGCTACTGACGGCATACATTACCGAGAAGTGATGCTACTGCATGAACTGCTCTATTCTGTATTTTCTACATTTGTCTGACCAGTAGTTCTTCCTTCTCCTTGTATGTGTGCCTTTGTCTTGCCGTGCTCTAGTTCCTGGCTTTCTCCACAGTTGCTGTTGTATGTAGTTATAGGTATGCTGTTACTGTGGTATGTGATGTAACACCACATATAGGGTTACAGACTTCACACCTCTGACTGTCTCTGTTTTGCAGGATGTCCAGCCTTGCACCCCATATGTCTGATCTGGTCCTTAGACAATTTGTGTTGTACTGTTATTATAAGGCTACATGGTGCCCATACATCTCAACCTCTTAGAGCCAGATATCTGGACAAAGCCATTTATAAAAGTGGGACACAGACACAGGCACAACCATAGTGACAAGTTTCTAATATTGCACTTACAAACCTAGACAGTTGGTAGAATAACAGGTTTTGTATTAGGATGAATGTTCTGATGGGTATGAAGTGTGCATCTCAACTGTCTGTCATTATTTTCTCACATCAACCTTTATTGATTTGCCACTAGTTTGCCAGAAACATGCAATGTTATGAAAAACAGACGGACCATAAATATGATGCAAAAATGTGGACATTCTGTGGCACTCTGTACATTTGAGGGGTATGATGGTCCCCACTGACTTGTAACTACTGACACAGTTACATGACAGCCTTGACATCCTGCTGCTACTCTGAATTGTTACAACCTGCTGTTCTGCTAGCCTCTGTGTAGGTAACTCAGCATTATCTGTGAGCGCCTGTCCCTCCATTATCTCTGGCTTTGTCCCACTTTCTTGCAGTAACAAATAGTGACATATGGACAATCTGTAGAACTCCTATCATAGGCATAGCTCACATGCAAAATAGCAGGTGCAGCCAGTCTTGAACCATTAGCACCATCAACCATGGTAATGTACTTAGCCCATTAAGCTACAACAGCCACCAGACAGTGCAGTTTAATTCCTGGCACTATCAGCCACAGACATACATAACACATTGACACCAGCATATTGTGGAAATGGAGTTTGTCACCAAGTTGATTGGGGCATCCCTGGGATTGTGTGGTCTGCTGCTATTACCTTGCAAACATAATATACTGCAGCTGTATGGAAACATGGGTGTGTTGGGGATAGGTCACTCTAGCATTGACAGTCAAGCATCTGTCCTATGACACCACTGTTTGTAATCCCCTCGCAAAGTGCAGTACGTTTTGCTAGCTTGGGGCCTACTGAATATTATGGAGTGGCCAGTATTGGGCAGAGAATCCCTGTTGTCCCACATAGCTGTCAGTTGTCTGCAGCTATCCTGGTAAACCACTCTATTCTCTTATATACATGCGGCAAGTCCATACCTATGCTACCATAGTGTAGTACCCCATACATTTATTGTAATGAAGAGTGACTTACCTTGTGACTGTAGCAGTGGATATAATGGTGCTTTTGAGCAGACTCTGTCAGATGCATGCAGTACACAGCCAATACACATTAAGGTAAAGGTTGTGTGTTGTGGCTGACATCCTTTTTAGTATGTACGTGAGTCAGAGTGAGGTATCAGTCCCTAGGTACCTAGGGTGCCAGTGCATCTGCTATGCGTTGCCTCTTTGCTAAGGCCAAGGCATACTGGGCATGCCTATATCTGACTCCAGGGACAGTCTCAGGGGGTTCCTCCTCCAGATCCCCCTGTGGCTGTGGGGACCTTGGCACTGGTGGGGGACTGTATGTCCCTTCCATGTGATGTTCCTACCACAGCTGTTTCCACAGGATCAAATTGTGCAGTATATCACATACTGTGAACATATGTGAACACTGTGGCTGGAGAGTACTGCAGGGGTCCACCAGATATATTGAGGCAGCGGAACTGTGACTTAAGCAGCCAAAACACAAGCTCTATGATGTTCCTAGTTTGTGTGTATGCCTCATTATGGCATTCTTCGGTAGGTGTGTGTGTATTTCTGATGGGTGTCATCAGCCATGGTTGCAGTGCACAGCCAGCATCCCCCAGATGATGGCTGTACGGGATGACCCTCCTGGCAAACGTCCGGTAGTGCTGTGATGCATGCTAGATGTGGGAATCGTGATAACTGCCAGGGCTGCAAGCAACACATTCATGACAATGTCCTGGGCACTACATAAGACCTGGCAGTTGATGGAGTGTTACCCCTTGCTGTTGACGTAGACTTTACCCTCTTCACCAGGTGGTGCTTTGATGTGGACATGAGTGCAGACTATGGCACTCAGTACCTCAGGGTAGTTTGCTACATGGGGGAACAGATGTATATT